>NC_138772.1:157586687-157596055 GCF_965119305.1 Pelophylax lessonae
ATATATATATGCATATATATATATATATATATATATATATATATATGCATATATATATAATATAAAATGTGTTTATGTTTTGTGCAACGTTTTTTTTTTTTTTTGAATTTCCCTCCCTAGTTCCGCTCCCATGCAGCATTGCTGCTGCAGGGAACGGAACTAGGAAGTCCTCCTACCGACAGACGAGCGGCGGAGATCTCGGCTGGCGGTCACAGCAATGAGAGCTCATCGCTGGATCACCAGGATAAGGTAAGACACTCTGCTGCACTGTCTGCATAGCTCTGCCCATTCCCCCCCGAGCGTGACTCGGGGATACCGATAATAGCAGGAAATTCCTACCCCAAGTCACGCTCGGGTTTACCGCTAGCGTGGTTAAGCAATTATTATATTATCCATTTTAATGATAATGTTCATAATGCAGCTATGCCCTGGCACTAGGCACTTAAAAGTGATTGTAAAGTCTCGGTTTTTTTTTTTTTTTTAATTTCTTAAATTTTTTTAGGTATATTTACCTCCTCTGTGCAGTTGGTTTTGCACAGAGCAGCCCAGTTCCTCCTCTTCTCTGGTCCCTCTTTACTGCTCTTGGCCCTTCCCTCCTGTAAAGTGCCCCCATAGCAAGCAGCTTGCTATGGGGGCACCCGAGCTGAGCTGCAGCTCCCTGTGTCCATTCAGACATGGAGCTGCCATTCGGCCCTGCCCCCTCTATCTCCTGATTGACTCACTGACTTTGATTGACAGCCACAGGAGCCAATGGCACCTCGGCTGTATCTCAGCCATTAAGGAGGGACTCGATGGTCGAGGGGACTTGTGGACAACGCTGGACAGAGATTGAGTTCAGGTAAGTACTAGATAGTGCTGGAGGGGGGGGGGGGCTGCTACACACAGAAGTATTTTATCTTAATGCATTGAATGCAAAAAAAAAAAAAAACCTTCTGCCTTTACAATTGCTTTAAGCATGATATAATTTGAATATGTATCCAGTATTTCTAACAGAACCAGTACAATTATACACAGCATGATAAAATGGGGAGGAGCAAGTTATGTACAAGAAATTAGGTCCTGTTTTTTGGTGAATATCTGCATGTGATAGAACATATTCACTTTATACTGTAGGTGAAATGTTAAGTTTTTGAATATTATTGTATGATTTGTTACATCATGACCAATAATGAAAGACAACAACTAAATCTGTGATTTAAAGTGAAGTTCCAGTCCCCCGAACACTTTTTTTTTTTTTAAAGACTTTTTTGTACTTGTCTAAACATATACATTAACATTTAGAACATGTCATATGTGTGGTCCTTTTAGTTGATGTTAAAATATTTTATTACTAACCTGATCTTGGAAGCAGGCAGGTACCATGTTAGCTGTGAGCATCTGAAGCCCTCTTCTCTTCATTTCCAGGGTTTCGGTGCAGCTCGCTACCCAGCATGCAACTCCCGATCTTGCACCTGTGCAGACTGGTCCCGAGCAGTTATGCTCTATTTCCTCCCGGCAGATGCAGTTCTTAGAAAATGGCACCTAACTCCTCCCATGCATGTCATTTCCGGTTCCCGGTTCTCAATGCTTTTAACATACATTGCATCAAAAGAAAATGGGTGGAACCATTTAAAACAAAAAGGTGACCGGATCTGTATGAAGCAGGTGAGAGGGGAGAGCGGATAGCCTGGGACCCGGAGCGGATCATCAGTGCTGGAGGAGGAAGAACGGGACCGGTCCGCTTTGTGAGCAGAGAAGATAGGCCGAGTAGAGAGCTGACATGACTTCCTGCAGGGATACCATCATTCACCATTTGAGGCATTTGAACACATGAGGTTTCACTACTTTGGATGAAGTTACGTGGTGGATCTGGTGCTGGACTCTGGAGTGGACCCTATCCTGGTGGTTATCTCCATGCCCTATGCTTGGTTGACTTTCCTTGACAGGGGGTCTAAAGTTCTGGTAAGGGAATCACCTTATATGAGCACGTGTTGATCGTCAGGATTGTGTCTTCACTTATGGTGTTGGAATCTTCTTGCATTCATTTCTGCAAAAGAACTCTTTTTGTAAATATGTATTTTTTTATTATTTATCTATTAATAAAGTGATCAGTGGTTAACAATACACAGTAGATATAATTATATAACAATAGTAAAAATCACACCAAAATATGTGAAAAACCACTAGTACCACAAAAACTGTGAATAAGTGATTAATAATTAGTTATAAAGGGAAGTACTCTTAAACCGGAGTACTATAACAAAATCCTAAAATCCAAAAGTCAAAAAAAAAAATCGTTATCAGTGCACAGTCCCAAAAATTATTATTTTAAACAATAAAATGATTCAGTGCATCCACAAGTAAATGTGAGTCCCGTAAATGGAGAATAACTTAAATCACCACAAACCACCTCTGCTGTGTGACATTCACTACCGCTCCCATCAGATGGACCCTCACCACATATTTATGCCCCCCATTCACATGGTTGGGCACAAGCGCTGATAGACAAAACAAATGGGCTTAATCCTCTCCTGTCCTTTTCTCTAATGGTCACTCCAGAGGTAAAATGCAGGAAGAAAAAGCTCCACTAGTTTGATATCGTAACACATTTAAACGTTTATTTAAAATGAGTTCCAAAGCACTCACATAAAACACACATCAACAGCGCTACAACAAATGTGCCGTAAGATCGAGTCCTCACCACCTCCACGCTGGCTCTATTGACTCCGGGAAACGTCCTATGATCCTCTGACTGACAATCCGGTTTGCTGTGTAGCCACGCCCCGACGTGTTTCGTCACTTCTGACTTCGTTACAGTTATCCTCCATTCATGGGACTCACATCTACTTGTGGACACACTGAATCATATTATTGTTCAAAATAATATTTTTTGCGACTGTGCACGGATCACAATTTTTTTTGGACTTTTGGATTTGATTTATGGATTTTTGGATTTTGTTATAGTACTGCGGTCTAAGAGTACTTCCCTATATAAATAATGAATAATAACTTATTCACTGTTTTTGCGCTACTAGTGGTTTTCCACATATTTTGGTGGTATTTTCACTATTGTTATATATCCTGATTTATTATAAGCAGCAGCATTTATTCATTTATTCACATATATACACATATTTATGTATTTGTGATATTTTATTTTTAGCCCAAGGTATTTATATTACTATATTGAGTAGATATAATATATATTATTACAGATAGAGGCATAGTATTACAGATAGAGGTATAGATGTACAGTCATTCACAGAAAATGTTTAGTTTAACCATTTAAATAGATCAAAGCTCTTTTGGATTCAAGTTTTCTAGTGAATATTGGTGATTTACATTTTACACGTATATGTTAGGAAATCACATTTAAATCATTAAAAGGCATTGCAAACTTCAACCTGATATAATACCAGTATAACCTCAGTCATTCCCTGTTTTAACTTACTCTTAATTAACTACCATATGGATGATTGTAAGTGCATTCAGTGAATACCTATTTGCATAAATAATATCAACTGACTGTTTAATTATCACCCTCTCAGTTCTCCAATTTGCTCCTCACTTGTTTTGGAGCACTTGGCCATGTTCATGAGATCTTATCATGGTAGGAAAAAAAAAAAAAAGAGTATAATACATAAAATGTTCTCTTAAATATACTGTAAAATGGCCATGTTTCAAAATGTTTTCAGTAAATGTACAGCTTATTCTAAACCCCTTATATTTTCAATGTGTATTATCATAGAAAAATAGCTATTTTATAAATGTTTTAAACATTTAAAGCCCCACTCCGGGCTGCTGTTAAATCTACCCATGTAGTGGGCTCCCCATCACAGCACTGATTAAATGTTTGACTAGGAGGGAACCAAAAAAGTAAAAATACTTACCTTATTCTTTGGTCCTGCAGGTTTCCTTCTCTCTAAGTGACTGGCCCACCCAAACCATTTCATCATGTACAATACAGGGCCAGCATTCCAGAATTGTATGGAAGGATGGCAAGGACATTTTGGACCGCCAGAAAGCAGAGGAGAGGGCTGGCTGCAGGGGAGTAAGCAATGAAGTACAGTAAATATTTGTACTTATTCCTACCCCTCTAGTCAAAGCTATGCAGTGTGGGGAGGGGGGGGGACCCCATCATAGGTATATTTACCAGTAGCCCAGAGTAAAGCTGGGCATAGATGAATCGAGTCTCAGCCAGTTCAGCAGGGACTGGCTGAGATCTGATCCATCTATGGGAAGACTGGTTGTACCAAAGTCGATCCATCAATTATTTGCATGCAATCAATGCCAGTGGCTATAGCAGCCAGTAGTGATCATTGTGTTCTGCCTGCAGGGAAGGCTGCCCATGGGCAGAACACAATGGTGCTCTTTGAGGGATTCCCAGGCTGTCAACACTGCCTGTGTTGATGGGGGAATCAAGTGATTTTATATAATGTATAATCTCTGGCTTGCCTAAGTCTTTAAACTGAAACAAAAAGAAAATGTAATTGGTATAATAAAAAGCATAATCTATAAATATGTGGTTTATATATAGATTACAGTAGGCTCTTATGGACTGTGAGGGGTTGAATTACTAAAGGGGTAGATAATGTTCACTTAGCGTAGTGAATTTAAAGTTAAAACTATGTTAACTTTAAATTCCCAACCATGTTCAAAAATGGTTGAATTGAACACAGTTTCACCTTTTAACTAAGCTCAGTGAACATTCATTGTTTTAGAAAAATTTCAGCCATTTTCCTTTTCATTTTTTTCACCACCATATGCTTATATTTTTGTTCTGGTGCAGTTTAATATCTTTCTTGACAAAGCTCACTTTGAAAAGCTAAACTTTTTTTTTTCAGTTTTTTTTGCACCTCACGCTGTATTCACTTTTGATTTCATCTGAGTTTTTGCATGGCATTATTAGGAGTACTATGGGGGCTTTTGTTCTAGCTGATATCTGGATGGAGACATTGGGGATGTATGTGTGTATATACTGTATATGCTTTTAAATTGCCAACTGAGACCAACGAGTGGCTTGGATGCATGACACCATACCACTGTAATTGGCCAGTTGAATTTACATTGCTTTTGGGTAATGCTATGATATACCCTCTTTATTTAGACCAAAAATATATTTTGTTATCTATATATATTATAGAAATTGGTCAGTTAGCCGGATATTGATATTTTACAGGAAGCAAGGTAGAGGTACTGCCACCTATAAGATTCGGGTGTATCTATTTTTGAGCAAGACCAATAAGTGGCTTGGAGGCATGACACCATACCACAGTAATTGGCCAGTCAAATTGCGAAATATATCACGTCATAGGAAGTGGCCAGTTAGATGTATTGATATTTTGCAGTAGCAAGGCAGGCCCTATAACAATTATCAACTGCTCAGCACTGTAGTTGTATATATTTTGACTGAGACCAACGAGTGATTTGGGTGCATGACACCATACCGCAGTAGTTGGCCAGTCAAAGAGCCCTTTCTTTAAACATTTTTTGCCATTCTTCTTACTAGTGGAGATTTACTTTATCTCCAATAGTTATACACTACATCCTATAGGTACACACAACACATGTTTGATTACCATTAATATTATAACCATAGTGTAAGTTATTTTGCTCTCCTATTGGTTTTAGGTGTGTGGGCATGCGTACCCCCTATTCTTAGTTTTTCAGTTTTAGTAAATGAGCCTCTTTATTGTCAGTCTCCACCATTTCAGAAAGAGAGCAACATTAGCTGGAGCATCTCAGTATATGACACATATGACACTGCCACCCAGTCAACAGCATTACCTAAGGGCTCTCCGCCTCTGTAGGCGGATCTGTGCTGCTAAGCAGGGGATCGTAAACACAGATCCCCGCTGAGCAGGAAGGTGACAGCTCCCTCTCTGCTCTGTGTGTGGAGAGGGAGGTGTCAGAGCCCAATGCATCTCTATGGGGGAATCGGAATGAGAGCGGACCGCCTGTCCGCTCTCATCCGATCCCATCCGATCCGATCCCCTGGACGGATGGAAAATAGGGTTTCCATCCATCTGGATTTCATGGACAGGATCGGATGCGGATGGCAGCGGGTGTCAGAGGACATGTCTCCGCTGACATCCGCTGCCACATAGGGATGCATGGAGCATCCGATCAGATCTGCCTAAAAAACTGACAGGCGGATCTGATTGGAGCGCTCGTGTGAAAGGAGCCTAAATGTAATTAATTTGAATGCTTTTTGGTACGTGGACTGACATTCAGTGTACATGCCAGAACTAGCTTGTGCTCTCATTCTGGCAATTAACTTCCTCTGTAAAATATCTAGCGTTTGGTGTACCACTATCTATTCCAATAAAGGTCATCCTTCCACAGAACACAGTGCCAGGGGAAAGCATTTTCCTACCACTCACCTTAAGAGCAGGGTTTATGTTCCTCTAAATTTAAAGTAAGACTAAAGGCAAAACTTTTTTTTTTAGTTCTGGATAGTGTGAAAAGATTAGAATCCCTGTTTTGTTTTGCTCACTGTCTGTGTCCCTGCTAGGTGACCATTGTCACTGGGACTGAAAGTAAGGAAAAGTGTAAAATTTTGAGTTATCTCCAGAGGGGAAACCTTTCAATGCGGACACCCGTACTGGTCACAACCATCTACGAGAAGATTTAACTCACTTTGGAGAGATTGCCTCTAATGTCCTGTTGTGTCTATTGATAGTTTTTTTTTTTTTAACCATTCCTCACTTTTTTTTACAATGGGAAAATATTTGTTGCTTTTGGTATATTTTAACTAAATTTGTTTTATGAATTTGATCTGCTGGAATTTGAAATCCAGAATAGTTGGCATCTATGCAAATGTTTGTAGCTCGTTAGGTCAGAAGGAAGTGCAAATCTAAAATTATTGTTGTGGACCAGACTGTTTAAACAATGGCAGTTTGCCTATTGTTTCAGCTGAGATTCAAGCACACAGATAAACAGTTGAAACATATATATGAGGTGTATCTAAAAAGTTTTGCAAATGGTCCGATATCTCATCGGCAACATGGGCCAGGTGCATGCATGCAAATGGCTATCCAAAAACACGTGGAGAAGCGCCATCTAGCATTAAGTACCCATGACTGTCAGGGTAAACCCACAGAGAGCAGTCAAACTAAGTCAGTGTAAGAGGTAGGGTCACAGTGCAATGGATTATCACGTGAACATCAAGTACTTTTAAAAATTCTGGAAAACGGTGACGGAGACGCATAAAATGTTGGTGCAAATATACGGGTTGGAATCCATGAGCAGAAAATGTGTTTACGACTGGTGCAAATGCTTTTGCTACAGGAAAGAAACGACTGAGAATGAGCCAAGTTCAGGTTGGCCATCGATAAGCAGAACCCCAGACATGATTGAGCGACAAATGCTGGCACGAGATCGGCGACTAACTCCATGTATGCTGATGGAGGAATAGCACACAGTGCGCACCATCGTCCACGAAGATTTGCACAAACTGACAGATGACCAGAAAGCAAAATGGATGGAAACCTCTAGAGATTTCATTACAATGTGTGATCGGGATCCATCCTTTCTGCTAACCATTGTGCGATCTATGTGTGTCAATTCTTGGCTTAGCGTGGCGTACCTGTTCTCGATCATCCACCGTACTCCTCTGATCTGGTGCCTGCAGACTTCTTTCTGTTTTCCTGCCTGAAGAGCTTCATGAAAGGCGCATGTTTTGCGAACATAGTGGCAATCCAAGAATGACAGCGGTTCTGTGATCAATTCCTAAACAGATGCCTACAGTTTCCAGAAGCTTTATGAGCATTGTCAAAAGTGTTTTGTAAAGGATGCCAATTATTTTGAAGGCCAATAAAGGAAATTTGTTTGTATCTTCTGTTTTGTTTGTTTTCTGACACCATTCACCAAACTTTTTAGACACATCTTGTATGGCTTCTGTTTTACCTACTACAGGCTTACTAATTTTGTTTAGCACGACTTGTGATCCAGCCATCCTTGCCAATAAACTTTAGTCGCGAACATGTCCCCAATCTCCTCAGAATGCAATGATGAAGAGGAAGAAGCAGTGCACAAGTGGGCTCATCTATTTGTCAAAAAGGGTAGGGAGTGGAGGGACAGAGAAATCCCCCCAGGAATGGTTGCAATGAGAGGCTCACTGGGATTACGGTGCAAACAGAGTAACTTTATTAGTGAAGATGTGCATACATGAATAAAATAAATAATCAATCAGTAAAACAAATGTGGGGGCTCATCAGGAGAACTAATTGACTCTGTGGACCCCTATGGGTGTCAAGATCATATAGACAGCAAATAGAACACGTGTAGGTCCCCGCCCATCCAATCGCAAAATAGCACTGTTTCGGACGAGCTTAGTGTGATAAGTCGGAACAAGCCGACCTGTGAATCACTCTAGAAGCCCGAGCAACTGTGCTTGTGGCCAAAAGGAAGACTCATAAGGAGCCCTATGGAAAAGGCGCCTGGGTATGCCCAAAAAGAGTGAGAAGTATGTTAAAGAGGTCATTCAAAGAGTGACTAAATGACATCAAGTGTAATCAGTACATCACAGGCAGAGGGCAAAGTGCGGCAACTTAATCTCATAAAATGTCATACAACAAGGGCAAAATTCCTATAATATGAGTTTCATTGTATAGCTAGAAACCTCCAAAGAAAACCGGGCCCACATGGGGCAGTTCATGGCTACCGGTGCCGGAGGGATCGTGGCTGAACAGCCAAAATGCTTAAACAGCAAGTGGTGGTATATGGTGGAGTGTGTTGGAGGGATCCTGGCTTAAACAGCCATACAGCTTAAACAGCAGTGGGAGGAGGATATGTCTCCAAAGAGGGATCCCCCGTGTAGGGCAAAAAAGGGAACTATAAACTAGTTCCAAGTAATGGCTGATCGCCAAAGATCTATTCCTACTGACTGGTTATCCAGGGTATGGCAAAACTGGAACAATAAGGGAAAGTATCGAAGTCAATCTGTATCGGGGGAGTCCCGATCGGACCATTGGCTGGGGTTGCTAGAGGTTCCGGGGATATGGTGTAGCGACCTTACTCAATAAAGGATCCAGGTATGGATGTATGTAAAGGTATATATAGGTCTTACCAGGGATCACCCGTACTCATCCGTGGATTCAGGGATGTCCGTGCCGAACCCCGCACTCAGGTCAGTGTCAAAAAGAACATACGTCGGTGATGAGTTGTCCAGTGGTCCGTTGGACTTGTTGTTGCCATAGACGTTAAAGTCTTCACCGTCAGAAGGGCTGTAGGGGCCGGCTCGATTCTGTATCCGGGCGGAATCCTGGAGCTGCTTCCGGGTCGCGGTGAAGAGTTAGCCGCCAGTCAGTATAGATCTCTGCAGGGACGAAGGGTGGGCGGGGCGTCAACGTGTGATGTCGACGCGTTTCGCGTGCTTACGCACGCTT
>NC_138772.1:158196255-158474918 GCF_965119305.1 Pelophylax lessonae
TGGAAATCAACATAGTTACTGGCTGATCACCAGATGACAGTAAAGGAAAGAGAGCCTAACAAAGAAAAGGAATATAGTCATCACATTTAAGAATTGGCAAGCTGCCATATAATAAATATTTGATTTTGGGTTTATTACAACATTAAGTCTCTAGCATAAGACAGATTCTCAGTTTTTATCACACTATAACCTTTATGTAGCACACTTGCCTTTCTGCTGTATATAACCAACTAGCATTTAGAAAAATGGTGCCAAAAACGGTTATGTGATACACCTGAACAAAAACGACTATCTTTGGTAGGTAGAAGAATAAAGGTTGTTTGACAACCCCCAGGTTTCCTCATAGAACTTCTCCTTTGGGCACACAATGATATTTAGTAGAAATGATTGGCCACAACATAACTTCAGGCCTCCCTTTTCCAAAGGCTGGCCAGTGTCAAGCATTGTTTCATTAACATGTGTTTGTTTAACAATACTTCACCAATAAGGAGCACTGTGTCCCTCAAGGGTTGCACTGGGTTAAGAGTAGGACATTTTCAAGTGACAAGGAAAGACCCATATGCGATGAACCAATCTTGTTTCTAGCTCCACACCATACATTTATATGGCCCAAGGTCAAATTAAAATGACATTTGATGGGAGTAAGTTGAGGGGAATAGTTATGGTCTATTATAAGAGATGGTGTAACGAGCGAAGTGCGAGATACTTGGCGGCTTTAGAACCTTAGAATATGGGTAGGTTGTGTCTAAGTGAATCAGTTTGTAAAATGTATTTCATGATACCTAGGGCATATTTCTTTGTTGCTTTACTCATCAGGTACTGGTATGTTTTTGTACAGTATGTAGTTAAGCCGGTTTGTATGGTGCAAACAATTCTACCCTTTTATTCCTTTGTCTTTCTCTAGAAAAAATATGCTCCAAAACATATTTTTGGTTAAAAAGGTATTGTAGAATTTATGCACCAACATATCAGATAGAAGTGAGCTTCTGGTGAGTTTTATCAATCTTTATTTGTGGTTGTATCTTTTTGTTCTGCAAAATGTATGGAGTTTTAGGTTCAACAATGTCAAACATTCAGGGCTGCAGTGACCTAAAACCAACTGGCTTCAAGGGTAGTGACCTTTCAAAGAGGTAAAGTAAGGCTGACACCCGATGAACAATGTATAGTTAGGCCTTCTGAATAGCTTTTTGCTTAAATTAAATAAAAAAAAAAATCATAATTATTTGTATAATTTAGCAAATAATGATTCTACAGAGAACTCAATGCTGAAGAACATCAATGATAATTACATCTAACAGTGTATTTTTTTTTTAAATATCCTGAATGCAAACAATATTTTAATGCTGTACAGTATGTAAACATAATTTAAAAATCGACTTCACTTCATGGTGATTCATGTAGCAATGAGGGCAGGAGTTCTAAGAATATTTCAATGTACCCAATAATGAATCTTGCTTGGCGAAGTGGCCTAAACAATAACTAAATTTTAGTCCAAAATGAACAGAGAAAAAAAATTCACAACCTAGGCTTGTCCCTATAAATGCATCACATGGTAAACAATTCCACTATGACCAGTCCGTCAAGCTCAAATAAATCTTAGTTTACATGGCCGCTGCCAGATGGAACCACTGCATGGAACAGGGAATGCAGGCAGACCATACACCTGAAACTTGAATGCTAAAGATGCCACTGAACCAAGATTGAAGCGAGAGGTGGTGGACCTACTTAGAATTATTTTTTTTTTAATCAAATACCTTTTTAACAAGTTTACATTTTTGCACGTATACAGACAAAACATATAACAAATGTCCCTACAAAACAAGAAATTAAAAAAGAAAAAAAAATGAATTAAATAAATATAACCATAATTTGTTACAGTATATAGCAGTCATTCCTAAGGAATGTTAATGTTACAACCCAATCAGTAATTCAGTTAAATTCCTCATCATAGACCCATCATAACACAGCATCACTATCAGCAGAGTCAGGGAAATCGTCCACTCTAGTGGAGACTACATATGGGGAAGCTAAGCAAGAGGTCCGTTTTTTTTTTAAATGTGTTTATAAGTTACTCTTTATCCAGCACAGCATTCACCGCCATGCACCACTGGACATAGGTTGGACGGTTAGAAGACAGCCAAAGTCGAGAAATCAAATAAACCAATAATAGTGATGCGCCAGTCAAATAATGATAACCAGTGATTGGATAAACTTATAAGTCAGTGTACATAAGTGTCCATATAAAATAAATCAGTAAATAAAATAAACTCCCAAGTGATCCTGTGTAGAACTTTCAGTGAACTGTGCACTCCCACCACCAAGTGAATTGGTCTCTCACCTCCAATTCAGACCCTATTATGTACAGGTAGTATACACAGGGATCTCCAGACCACACAGGTTATACAGAACCTTTATACCTCCAGAGCGGTTACCATATGCGTGCTGGATGCAGTTTGTCTTCCTGTTTATGCTGACTGATCTGCGCTGTGGAGCGCCATTCTTGTGAGTACGGTCCCTGTTATTGAATAAAGCTGGTTTGCTTATTAAAATCAGAGAGCACTAGATCTTATTTCTTTTTCTTTGCATATGGTAACCGCTCTGGAGGTATAAAGGTTCTGTATAACCTGTGTGGTCTGGAGATCCCTGTGTATATAACCACGCTGTTAGTGATCTATGATAAGGATTGGAGTGGAGTAGTCGCTCAGGAGGTGAAAAGACTATGTGGTCTGGAGATCCCTGTGTATACTACCACGCTGTTATTGACCCATGATAGGGTCTGAATTGAAGGCGAGAGACCAATTCACTGGTGGTGGGAGTGCACAGTTCACTGAAAGTTCTACATAGGATCACTTGGGAGTTTATTTTATTTACTGATTTATTTTATATGGACACTGACTTATAAGTTTATCCAATCACTGGTTATCATTTTTTGACTGGCGCATCACTATTATTGGTTTATTTGAATTCGTATTGTGAGGTGTGAGCACAGTGAGTGTATGCTGCCGGTCCCTTCATTGATTATTCACTCTATTCAGGGTTCGTACGGTCATGAAAATCCCGGAAAAGTCATGGGATTTTGACACGACACTTTCCAGGCCTGGAAAAGCCCTGGAAAATGGGCAAACTTACTAAGTTTTGGAAAAGTCATGGAAAAGTGTTGTGCAACTATTTATTTTGGTCTCCGGGCCCCCTGTATTCTGTGGGAGCGGGGGACAGTAAGTGGACTATTTTCTGTGTTTCGGGTTTAGGCGGATTAATCAGCCGCAGCGCACTGCACAGCTGAAGCCTGATCACTGGTCTCTTCAATATGAATAGACCGTGACAGGCTGGGAACTCTGCGGCAGATTAATCCTCTGAAACTGAAACAGAGAAATTGTGCATTTACTCCAGTGTTCTCTACTTCCCTTGTGCTCTCCGCCCCCCCCCCCCTAGTGCTCTTCTATCTTCATGTCCGCAGTCTCTGACTATCCCCTGTAACATGTCCGCAGTCTCTGACCATCTCTTCTACCATGTCCGCAGTCTCTGACCATCTCTTCTACCATGTCCACAGTCTCTGACCATCTCTTCTACCATGTCTGCAGTCTCTGACCATCCCCTGTATCATGTCTGCAGTCTCTGACCATCCCCTGTATCATGTCTGCAGTCTCTGACCATCTCTTCTACCATGTCCGCAGTCTCTAAACATCTCTTCTACCATGTCCACAGTCTCTGACCATCCCCTGTATCATGTCCGCAGTCTCTGACCATCTCTTCTACCATGTCCGCAGTCTCTGACCATCCCCTGTATCATGTCCGCAGTCTCTGCCCATCTCTTCTACCATGTCCGCAGTCTCTGACCATCTCTTCTACCATGTCCACAGCCTTTGACCATCTTCTGTATCATGTCCACAGCCTTTGACCACCTCCTGTACCATGTCCACAGCCTCTGACCACCTCCTGTACCATGTCCACAGCCTTTGACCACCTCCTGTACCATGTCCACAGCCTCTGACCACCTCCTGTACCATGTCCACAGCCTCTGACCACCTCCTGTACCATGTCCACAGCCTCTGACCACCTCCTGTACCATGTCCACAGCCTCTGACCACCTCCTGTACCATGTCCACAGCCTCTGACCACCTCCTGTACCATGTCCACAGCCTCTAACCACCTCCTGTACCATGTCCACAGCCTCTGACCACCTCCACAGCCTCTGACCAACTCCTGTACCATGTCCACAGCCTCTGACCACCTCCTGTACCATGTCCACAGCCTCTGACCATCTCTTCTATCATGTCCGTAATCTCTGACCATCTCTTGTCTTTTATCATGTCTGCAGTCTCTGAGGGGGTCTGGAGAGGAGTCAAAAGTGGGAGTGCTGTCAGGATGGGGATCACAGGAGAAGTCAGACATGTGTGGACTGGGGAGAGGAGACTACAGGATAAAACCAGAGCATGATGCACCTAAGAGTAGGTCAGTGACAGTGCTGCCCGGCCAGTCTGAGGGGGGGGGTCACTGATGTAAGGGGGCACTGTTATAAAGGTTCCTCCTTATATCAGGACACCCCCCTCCCTTCCTTAGTGCATTCACTCTGTGGAAAGTGGTCTCTGGTCACCAGAGTCCCACCTACATCAGAGTTCTCAGCTTTTTCACCTGTGTGCCTGAAGTGACACCCGCTCCGAGCAGCGGCAGTGGTGCTTCCATCTCATCCACTGTAAAACAAGGGACCATTTGAGTCGCGCTGTATCCAGAAACAAAACCTTAACTGCAGAGGTACTGTACACTACAAAGATTGTCATTTATTTTAGTAAAAATATGCTGGGTGTGACATGGATTTTCTTCTTATTTAACATGTATACATAGACATTTCATGAAACTTTAGGTCATGAATATTTACGTGAAGTCATGGAAAAGTCATGGAATTTTATTGGTAGAAATGTGTATGAACCCTGTTTATTGTACATTACATTTTGTGAACGTTTAAAAGTCACATTTTGGTTGCGCTGATAGCTCTTCGTTTTATATAAAGTCGAGAAATCAACCTAAGGGTAAATAATAATTTCTGAGAAAATAATTGCCAGTTCTAAGCCCACCAGAGCAAATTTAGGATCAGGCGTTAATTGGATTGAACAAAGTTCCATTAAAATTTGAAATAAATTTGAAATATATTTACCCAGTATCAAAATAACTTAGGACAGTGCCATAACATATTAATGTGCCTGTATGCAAACTACAATGAAGGAAATTGGGTGAAGGTTGGCGACCCCAAGAAAACAATTTTGAGGGGTATATTAGGCCCTATGGAGTATGAAAAGCTGCATTCAAAGAATTAATGTTCTGTTGCAAGATTTTTTTATTTTCCTTTTTAGCGTTCAACTCGCTTTAATATTTTTACAGGGTGCATTAGGGGTATGCAGGAAGTGGGTGAAGTCTAGCCTTGGCTTGTACAGGGAAAAACTGAGATTTGCATAAACCTTCAGCTACCAGTATCTCTTGATCCATCCTGATTATTCTCATTCATTTCTTTTTCTGAGATGCTGTTAATTGCTAGTACTCTAAACAGACTTCAATAAAATCTTAATTTCAGTATAAATTGAAGATAAGCCTTTTCTTCCACTGCTATCTAAAATCGTTCCACTGTATTTTATGTGAAGATAATTATACCTGTATATTGCATCTTAAATGACTTGTTCGCATTTCTCTTGTTTTTCTTTCTAGATAACTAACACACTGTAGTTGAATATAAATTAGTAGACCCCCCCCCAGCACCTATATGTAAATGTATCTATATGAGAGTGATTTAAAATTAGAATCCTTTTATATTGCAAACTTTAAATAAAATAAAAAAAAAAATAAACATAAAGTATCTGCCTTTCGAATGAACATGCGGATTCAGTACAAGACTTTTACTGCAGCATGTAAAATATAATTTGGAAGTGAACTTTTATTCCATTTGATTTTCAATGTCATCTCAACCCAGCTTATCAGCAGAATTAAGAGAGAGGGAGAGAGAGCGCACTAGCACCACCATTACTATGTAGGGTGTTTTTAAGGGGAAGGAGCAGCTTTTACAAGGACAAAGAGACATGAAATGACTTTCAATGAAAGAAGCAGGCCTCATTAAAGCCACCAACAGCAGTTATTGACAGCTACACTTCCTATTAACAAGGAGCATTTAACTAAGAGTTTGGCTGTTGGATCTTTGGAGTTGATCTAATTTGCTTGCATTAATTAGTTTCTTTTGAGCATGGACACTTGGTGCTCACAACTATAGATTCATAGGACTAATTAGGAAACAGAATTGAACAGAATGTGGTAAAGTCTTAACCTTCTACCATAACCAGCTGGGGCTATGATAAAGACCAGAAAGCCCAAATGTTCCCTATTCAGGTAAAAGTACCCTAATGAATATCAATTTCAGCAAGCTGACAGGTTTTCTTTTTACCAAACATGCTTATGCCTTCAAAATGACATTACAAAAATAATGTATTTGTGTTCTGGATCAGTATACTCTATAATAAAGAGCAGCTTTTTTTTTTTTTTTTTTTAAATATATTGCTTTTTCCTTGTGAGGTGGATTTATGTAGACAGAAGGATAACTTTATAATAATGGGCAGCAAAAAAACGGACAAAGGGCTAGATTGCATTCTGCATGTTACACTGCTTTCTGAATTATTTTAAAGGCCAAACATACCTAAACCTGATAATTGGGTTATGGGTCGATTCTCAATGGTCCATCGGCTTATCTCTCAAGGAATCCAGAGTTCCAGGCTATGCTTTTTCAATAGTCATTTTCCGGTGCTCCAAGGGGGTTCTAGGTAATTTTGCTGCATTGTTTGTTATGCAAACTATTTAGGAATGGCTAGAGTTGGTGGACATCTGGGACGTCTAGTGCAGTTAAATCATGCAGTTCAGGACCCTAAAGGGCCCATTCGCACTACTGAATTGTGGTAACACCCAACGCACATTATTGAGGTGCCACTTATTCCAAAAGGCACCCCTTTGCACCTTGCTGATAGTTATGTGTTGCCGAATCCCACAGAATAAATGTTATGAATTATCAATTGTGGTATGTTGGGCAGCCAAGCTTGACGGCGCAGATCACGTTATTGTATAAGAGTATACTAAAAATAGCAATACTGTATATGTTTTATTTTTACTATTGTTTACTTTCATTATATTAATTAATGTGCCATCAAATCATAATCATGGGCACCACGTCCTAAATGTAATATGCAAAAATGTATTGTGTGAGGGAAAAAGGACTTTCTTGGTGCCCCCAGATACTTTACAACACAACCAGTGTTAAACTAAAATTTACAAAAAGATTTTATTACAAAATTTTTTCCTAAAAAAGCTTTATACAGTTATCATGCCTAAAAGAGCTCCTACATGACTGCAGTGTTGTTACCATGCGCATTATACTTAGACATTAAAGGTACCTGCTACTGCAAATGTTACATAGTCAGCTTTACAAGAAATGTTCACATAGTCAAACGCATGGAAAACAATTCCACAGTTGGTATATTTTTACATGTTTCATGGCTTAAGGCAGATTCCTCAGGAATTATGGAATTCACAGTATCTAAGGCTGGAGGATGGATCATCCAATCCAGGGAAAACCACCAGGAAGCCAAACCCTCTTCCCGGAGGGTATGGGAGCTGAATGGACAGATCAGAAATGGCTAAAAGCAGCAGAGTGTAACCTCAACATTCAAAGGTGAATGAAACCGGCAGAGTACATCCTTTTTCATAAGGAAAGGGCCCAGTAGTCAAACAAGTGTTAATGGTAGAATTTCTTAACGGTTGTTTGTAATCTTCAATATCA
Source organism: Pelophylax lessonae (assembly GCF_965119305.1). Lineage (NCBI taxonomy): Eukaryota > Metazoa > Chordata > Amphibia > Anura > Ranidae > Pelophylax > Pelophylax lessonae. The sequence continues at coordinate 158,204,063 of NC_138772.1, forward strand.
CTGTGCTACATATACAGTATGTTTAGTTCTAAACTAATATTGCATACTAATGTTCATGGACTGCTCAAATTTTGTCTGATTCTTGCTGAATCAAATGAAAATTCACACATCAGTGGTGCTGCAAGCACTACCCTTCTTGACAAAAGTAATTTTAAAATTGGCTGAGCTAAGTAAACAATTGTCCAAACGTCATATCAGTCACTGCATCATATCAGTCACTGCATCATATCAGTCACTGCATCATATCAGTCACTGTTTAGGTATCCAGACATCCGTGGGTGCTACAGCTGCTGAATACAATAATGGCTGTGGAGATTCATCCATGATGTTTGGAAGGGGAAATCAACTGGTTTCTCTTGTTCAGCCTGTAGGCTTTACAAGAGAAAATTTACCTGTGCACAGCTAGCTTAAAGATGGGAAAACATAATGAATTTGAGGGCATGGTAGTATAATGTGCCAGCATGCCTTGGAGAGGAAGGGGAAAGATAGATTGCTACAAACACAAGGTGTTTAGGCCCATCCAGAACACACTCATTCAATCTTCCCACGTGGAAGATGTCGTTTCCCCAGCATGCACACCTCAGTAGAAAGTGGCAGAAGGAAACCACAGAATATTTGATAACCTGCCTTGATATTGCAGTTGCTTCTTTTTACGGAATTTGGCTTCAGGTACACTAGCAGCTCCTAAACTGGAGTTTAGAAGCTTTTGGCATTTTTTTGCCAAAGCTCCTAAACTCAGCTCTATAACTGCTAAAATGTGTACATGGACAGATAGGCTGAGTTTAGGAGCTGCTGCGGTTAGCTGAGTTTCAACCTACCTCTCCTGAATGTGGAAATATCACGTTTACGATAGGAACATTTTGACCGCCGGTCATAGGAAAATGCAAAATGCGACACGGTTTTGCCACAGTAAATGTAGGCAGGGTGTACATTGAGCCTTAGCTGGCTTGGGCACAAGAGTTAGCAGCATAGAAATTGCATTTTATTGCTTCTATTACACATAAAAAATGTTGGTAATGGAAATTAACCTTATGAAGATGAGCTTTAAGGTGGAACTGAACTCTGGAAACTGTGCCCCCCCCCCCTCAAAAGGCAAGCAGAGGGCGAAGAACTAGTTACGAGGTTTGCCTGTGGTCTATCTTCTGCTGATCTTTTCCCATTACTGACTTACCACCTTTTTCTGCACTGTCTTTGTGTTGAGGCAGCCATTTTGGTAAACACTGTTTTGCTTCCCAATGTCAGAGCCTCTTGTAACTAAAACAGTGAACATCATTAAATCTCACTCCAGACCTCATTAGTCTGACAGTCAGAGGACCAGTGCCTCAGATCTTGCACTGCTAAGATATAGCTATTGGGGTATAGGTACATTAGTGTCTAGGCACCCTCATATACCAGGAAGCGTCTTCTCTTTCATGAGTAAATTAAGAAAATGGTAGATTTTTCAAGGTACTGCTCAGGAAAAATCACTACTTCAAAATGTCCCTTTAACATAGCAAGTATTTGCTTTTAGAGTTCAGGTCCATTTTAACAGCGTCATAGAAAATCAGGTTTCCTGCCCTGCCAGATAGGAATGTGCTGTGTGATAGGTCTGTGTAAATCTCAGAATTGGAAAGACAAATATACAGATCATTTGGCAGCTCAATTTTGAGTGTCATGGCAAAGGCTGTGAATACTTATGTGCATGTGATTTGTTTCGGTTTTTATTTTTAATAAATTTGCAAAGATTGCAAACAAACTTCTTTCACATTGTCAATTTGGAGGAAAATAACAAATTTAATCCATTTTGGAATAAGGCTGTAACATAACAAAATGTGGAAAAAGTGAAGCAATGTGAATACTTTCAGGACGCACTGTAGATCGTTCAGTGGCAGATTTGCATTTCACAAGTAGCTCACTTCACTTGATTATCTCTCACAATGAACATACTGTATGTGCTTTTTTTATTACCTAGAGATTCAAAAATGTTGGCTTTGAAGTTTTTATAAAGGACCAGACAGTGTCTAGAGTTTCAAAGGGACTTGCTTTTGAGCAATGTATCATGGTGTGCAACTGCGCCAAATAAACAGAGGTGCTTAAACCCGATATAACAAACTGTCTAAATAGTGAACTTGTGAATTTATCTTGTTTTATGCAATTTGTTTAGCTCATATAAAAGAAAACCTTTAAATTATGGCCATATGGGATCATTCAGTAAAATATATAAAATTGGTGGAAAACCCCTCTACTATGTGTGTCTTAAGGCCCATACACACGATACGAAAATCTGAAGTAAAAATTTGTCCGATGAATGATCTGCCGATTTTCAGATCGTTAGTATGGTGCTTTCGATAGCCGATTACGAATTTTCGTACGACAAAATCTGGATGTGCAGGCTATAAAATTTTTACTGTATGTCAACACAACGTCCGATTTTCAATTAAGTAGTACAGTTTTCGTCCAAAAAAATTGTAAGAGCAAGACTAGGCATGCTCAAAAACTAAAGAATGCATACAAAACAATTCAACACATGACATCACTTCTGAAGTTAAATTCTGTCGTACGGGAATTTTCGTATGAAAGTAACTTCTTCACTTTCAATATGAGACTTACATGCAACAAAAATCGGACGCAAGATCCTTTGATCATCTGATCGTGTGTACGAGGCTTTAATCAGGGTTCGTACGGTCCTGGAAATCCTGGAAAAGTTTTGGAATTTGTAGATTACACTTTCCAGGCCTGGAAAGATCAGGGAAACTTAGGAAACACACTAAGGTTTTGGAAAAGTCATGGAATTATTCACTGTGGAGGAGCGGGGAGCGGATGCTTAATTATTTTAATTTATTATTTTATTCCCTAATGATATTGTATTGCCAGTGCCACATACTATTTACATTTACTTCGCCTTCCGGGTCCGCAGTATGCACGTGCGCTGTCACTGGCCAGCAGCAGCCGAGGAGATGATCATGAACCAATCAGGCAGCGGGGAGGGCCGGCCGCGGTTTGCCTGGAGACACTGTGACTGGCCAGCAGAAGCAATAACACCCGGGAGATAAACCAATCACAGGCAGTGGAAGCGTCACTGGAGGGCGGGCCGGCCGCATGAACGTGATGATGACGCGGAAGGGGGCGGTAACCGTTTCGGTTACCGCACCCCCGCGTTATCACGTTCGTGTGGCAGGCCCGCCCTCCTGTGACGCTTCCTGTGATTGCTTTGTTATCTCCCGGCTGTTATTGCTGCTGCTGGCCAGTCACAGTGTCTCCAGGCAAACCGCGGCCGGCCCTCCCCGCTGCCTGATTGGTTCACGATCATCTCCTCGGCTGTTGCTGGCCAGTGACTGACAGTAAGGGAAAACTACGGACCCGGGAAGGACACCTACCTGTACCAGTGCTATACGCTGAATGTAAAAATGCCCCCCCCTCAGTGCTCTTTAGCCCCCCTCAGTGCTCTTTAGCCCTCCTCAGTGCTCTTTAGCCCCCCCCAGTGCTCTTTAGCCCCCCCCCCAGTGCTCTTTAGCCCCCCTCAGTGCTCTTTAGCCCCCCCTCAGTGCTCTTTAGTCCCCCCCAGTGTTCTTTAGCCCCCCCCCCCAGTGTTCTTAAGCCCCCCCCGTGCTCTTAGCCCCCCCTGGTGCTCTTCAGCTCCCCCCATGTTTTCTGGCTCCCCCAGTGCTCTCCAGCTCCCTGGCTCCCCCCTCAGTGATTTCCAGTTCCCCCCAGACAGTGCTCTCCAGCCCCCCCCTCTCCCCCTGTGCTCTCCATCCCCCTGGTTTTCCATGCTCCCCCCCCGCGCCTTCCAACCCCCCTGCAATGATTTCCAAACCCCCCCTTAATTCTCTCCAGTCTCCCCCCCCCTCCCCCGTGCCCTTCAGCTCCTCCAGTGCTCTCTGCTTCCCCTGTGCTCTTCAATCATGTCCGCAGCCTCTGACCACCTCCTGTATCATGTCTGCAGCCTCTGACCACCTCCTGTATCATGTCTGCAGCCTCTGACCACCTCCAGTATCATGTCCGCAGCCTCTGACCACCTCCTGTATCATGTCCGCAGCCTCTGACCACCTCCTGTATCATGTCCGCAGCCTCTGACCACCTCCTGTATCATGTCTGCAGCCTCTGACCACCTCCAGTATCAGGTCCGCAGCCTCTGACCACCTCCTGTATCATGTCCGCAGTCTCTGACCTTCTCTTGTATCATGTCCGCAGCCTCTGACCACCTCCTGTATCATGTCCGCAGCCTCTGACCACCTCCTGTATCATGTCCGCAGCCTCTGACTACCTCCTGTATCATGTCCGCAGCCTCTGACCACCACCTGTATCATGTCCGCAGCCTCTGACCACCTCCTGTATCATGTCCGCAGCCTCTGACCATCTCCTGTATCATGTCCGCAGCCTCTGACCACCTCCTGTATCATGTCCGCAGCCTCTGACCACCTCCTGTATCATGTCTGCAGCCTCTGACCACCTCCTGTATCATGTCTGCAGCCTCTGACCACCTCCTGTATCATGTCTGCAGCCTCTGACCTTCTCTTGTATCATGTCCGCAGCCTCTGACCACCTCCTGTATCATGTCCGCAGCCTCTGACCACCTCCTGTATCATGTCTGCAGCCTCTGACCACCTCCTGTATCATGTCTGCAGCCTCTGACCACCTCCTGTATCATGTCTGCAGTCTCTGACCACCTCCTGTATCATGTCCGCAGCCTCTGACCTTGTCCTGTATCATGTCCGCAGCCTCTGACCTTCTCCTGTATCATGTCCGCTAAATGTACTGTGTGTGTCGTAAAACGTTTGACATTTCGAACATGGGAGAGGCAGCGTGCTTGACAGCTTCCAATCCGATCGCTGGCTTTTTCACCCATGCGCCTGAAGTGACACCGGCTCCCAGCTGCGGCAGCGGTGCTTCCATCTCATCCACTGTAAAAAAAAGGGACCATTTTGAGTCACGCTGTATCCAGAAACGAAACCCTAACTGCAGAGGTACTGTACACTACAAAGATTGTCATTTATTTTAGTAAAAATATGCTGGGTGTGACATGGATTTTCTTCTTATTTAACATGTATACATAGACATTTCATGAAACATTAGGTCATGAATATTTACGTAAAGTCATGGAAAAGTCATGGAATTTTATTGGTGAAAATGTGTATGAACCCTGTTTAATGACTTCGCTATTCTTACCCTCTTAGTCACATATGTCAGACACAAGGCCTGTCGGCCAAATCCGGGCTGCCAGGCCTTGTCATGTGGCCCTTGCACTCAGTTTTGCAGCTGAAACATGGCAAAACTCCATATCGCCACCTCTAGCTCTCACCTTCCGCTCCTGCTCACATTACCCATTGGCACTTGTAAACCCAGAAGCCTTCTGTGTTTAAAAGGAAACAGCTTTGCTCGGCAGCTCCTGGATCAGTGGAACTTGCACGATTTCAAACCTACATTTAGTGCGAATGAACCCTTAGTTCAGCTGAACTCACATGATTTCAAACTGGCATTTAAATCTGACTTCGGGGGTGATTTGAGAGACATCTGTGCACAGATGTCTATTGAAATAGTCCCCAAAGTTGTCAGAAGTAGTGCAGGAATTACCTTTGGGAATCGGTGCGGCGCCGCAAAGTTGGCAGCGCACCGATTCAGACAGTGCCGTTGCCGACAAGAGGCTCCAATCTGGTATGCGATTTGACATGTCAAATCTGCCCAATGTGAACGGGGGCTTGTTGTTCCAAAGCTTAATTGAACAAGCTGAAGTTAAAAATGGATTGTTTATTATGCACAGCTTTACCAGATTCAGGGTGCACCAGTTTTAGTAAATCTACCCTACTGCAGGTCTCTTCTGCAATGAAAAGCCTGCCAGTTAACAGTTTTTTTCATCTTTAGTTCTCTTTTAATTATATTGTTTCATCTGACAATATTTAAATTAATCTCATTCTTCTATATGCTCCTGCTCAAATTAAAATAATTCCTTCTAATCAATTGTCATGCATGCCATGGCAGTAGAATTAATAAAAAAACAAAGAAAAATGCCTTGCGTCTAACCGAAGAGGCAGAGGTTTTATTATTTATAAGTGTGATTTAAAAGTAAAATCAGAAATATTGATTTCTACTTGACTGGAGACTTGATTTAGTTGGAATATCAGACTGATCCTAATCAGGTGAGAATTAATTGAGTCTGAGGTCTTAGATATTCACTGATGTTAACTGAACCATGATCAGTCTAGGCCAGGCTGGTTTGTGCATTACTATGACAATTCCAAGTAGCTCACGCACCCAGCATAGAACAATACACGGCAGTGTGTAATCTCATTCTCAAGCTCATCATCTCAACTTCCTGGCTCATTACATGCACCCGCTAAAGATTCTCTGAGCACTTGCACATTGCAGGCTGCATCATAGCAAACTAATCAACCTTGATCTGGCACAAAATTAAAGACATGCTAGCTTTGTGACGAAATGGCTTTTTGGAATCTGCATCAGCTTCTTTTACAACTCCACAAACAGTATATGAGAGTGAATTTTATGTGCCAAATATGCAAGTTCCTACTATGTAGCTGTTACCAAACAATTACGGTTTATTACTTCTACTTTTTAAGTAAGTTCCTCATTTATATTTACAATTATTTTTCTCAGTTTTATTGCCCTAGAAAACAAGTTTGCATTCCCCACCCCTCCGCATATGGTAACAACGCTGCGAGAGTAAGCTTCTTATGTAGAATTCATAAACCAATTTAGAAGCTTGCAGATGCATTTAAAAACATGTACCTAAATTGACAACAACAGAAAAGGCACAATTTTGGAGCTGCTAATTCGGCACAATTACTTAAAATGATGTTACTTATATGACTATTTAAATTATCTACATAAATTACTTCTACAAAAAATGTACCCTTTACATGGGGAAGCCAGAGCTTGATGACTCCTAAAAATATTATGTTACATGACATTGATTTATTTCTGATGTGTGTAGTATATATATATATATATATATATATATATATTTTTTTTTTTTTTTGTTCTGACGAAAACATGGCTTTAAAGCAAATCTTTATTAAAAATAAAAAAATATAAAGCTTAACTTTTTCCTTGCAGTGCAGTCACCATAAAAATATATAAAACATATTTTTATTCGATATTGGCGTATTTACCAGCATAGCCATGGCATGCAAGACTTCAATGTTAACCCTTAAATGTTTTACATGCAACAGGTGCCCATTATCTTTGCTCAAAGCCAAAGTTGCATCCAAGTCATACCCATCGAAAGTTGAATCAAAGTTGCTCAACAAAGTCGAGCTACTTTGGAGTGGAATAAGTGTGAATGGAGTCTTATGATCTCTTGTATGGGTCTTTAACAAATGCGTGGTGCTGAAGCCAAACTAGCATTTTAGATTTTTAATACCTCCCTTCAAGCTATTTTTAATACAGCCCTGGTTGCATTTGTAAAGCAGTGAAAACAGTTTACTGATGTTCATAAGTCCACAATTGAAATCCCGTTTTGTGTTTCACTTCAGGATCCAAAAAGTTCAACCGCCTTATTAATTTATCACACACATAAATTTAAAAGATAAAGCAACCTTTGGAATGTGTTACATGTTCCACCTGGTTTTATAGTGGAACATGTAACATGTTCCAGAATCTTCAGCCCCAACCCCCCCTCCCCCTTCTTGCAACAGTGGGCAGGGGGTCCTCTCCCCGAACCCTCTGTCGCAGTTTGAAAACAGCGCGACCATGCGGGGCTCCACCAACACAGCCACATCATTCATTCACTGTTTCCTGTGAATGCATGCCTACAAGTACCGTCAGCCCATTGCAACTGACAACTTGTAGTTCTCAATGAACTACGGGGGCGCTGGTGAGCGTTCTCATAGTCAATTGATCTTCCTGCTGTCCTTACGAGGTTTGAGCAGACAGCTATGCTGAGAGTCTGCAGGAGCTCTGGTGCAATGCTCTGCAGGCTCTAAATAAATAAATGCACATTTTTTTTTACCCGCAAAAAGGAGAACCTATATTTTAATATGCATATAAAATTGTAAAATAGGTTCATATATTCAAATGCTATAACAAACCTTAGGATGGAGTTAGGGCATCAAATGTGAGTACCGCAACACAATTTACAATTTTGGTGCCCTAATGTTTTTTGCATTAATAATTTTAACATTTTATGTAACTTTTTGAGACTTGTTTTTGGTGAATAAATTCATTTTGTGGAATCATGCTATGATTGATGTGAGCAGAGGAAATGTGCCTGTCCCTTTTAACCACAATAATGGAAGCACTTCATTCATTTTTTTTTTTTTTTACAGTGGTTTGTAGAAGTTTTAGTAATCCCAGAATCTAAGGCTGGGTTCACATATATATGCAAATTAGATGTGTTTTTACACCGCATCCAATTCGCATGACGTGAATGTGACCGGCTCTCAATGGAGCCGATACACACATGTCCGGGGAGACTGCAGAGCAAACCACAGCCACACATGTAAACCTGGCTTAATGGTTTTAGCTTCTTAGCTTAACATTGGGACCTGTACTTTTACTTGCAACCACTAGTACCAGTAGTAAACCTGTTGGAATCCTATGCAGCCTCTGAAACTAATCCCAATTTTCAGGCTGATTTCAAAGAATATTTTAAAGACTAATATAATGCAGCTTCTAATGAGAGTCCAGAGAAGGGCAACAAAAATAATTAGGGGAATGGAGGGCATCGGCTATGAGGAAAGACTACAAGCTCTGAACTTATTCTCTCTGGAGAAGAGACGATTGAGGGGGGATATGATATCAATGTACAAATACTGTACTGGCGACCCTAGCATAAGGAACAAACTTTTCAGAGAAAGGGAATACTATAAGACACGTGGCCACTCACTAAAACTAGAGGAAAAACGGTTTAACCTTAAAATACGTAAGGGGTTCTTCACTGTCAGAGCAGTAAGGGTGTGGAATTCTCTTCCACAAGCAATCGTGTCAGCAGGGAGCATCGATAGTTTCAAAAAACTGTTAGATGGGCACCTTAAAGATCACAACATACAGGGGTATACAATGTACGGTTAACAGCAAACACATCATGGGTTGAACTGGATGGACTGATGTCTTTTTTCAACCTCACAAACTATGTAACTATGTAATAAATAAATCATTATTATTATTACTATACAAGATTTGAATAGCGCCAAGAGTTTGCACAACATTTTACAAAGTAAAGGGAGATAGTATAGTTACAGTACAATTCAAGGCAAGGAGGTTTGGAGGGCCTTACTTTTGAATATTAGTTAGTATTGGTCTCCTATTATCCCTCATACAGCAACACTCAGACCGGAAGAGGGAGAGGCAGGACTGGGAGCTAGTTAGGTGTGCTGCATACAGATGTTTGGATAAGGAACCTGTTGATAGGAGAAGAGAGCAGAGTGAGCAAACAGATGTCCTACTTCTGCTCCTTTGCTGTCCAGTCATCAGGCTGGGGGGGGGGGGGTGGAAATATACCACTGTATTTCTTAACTGGAAGTGATGTCATCCACATGGTTGTGTGGCAGAGCTGTGTAAATATCAGGCTTTGATAGAAAATAAATATGAATCATTTGCCAGGTTAAAGAGCTCTCATATACTGTATATTTAACAAAGCCTTGCAACTTCAAGGAGTTTTAAAGTCTCATGGTTTTTCACCTTAGTGCATTCTATGCATTATGCTGAAAAACCTTTTCTGCATCAGCTGCCCCCCGCACCCCGCCTTTTTCTTACCTGAACCCGATCGTTCCAGCGACGAGCACAGCAGCTCCAGCGGCTGTCCCTGCTCCTCATTGGATAGATTGATAGCCAATGGCTCCCGCTGCTGTCAATCAAATCCAGTGACACAGGAGACGGGGGCGGGGCCAAGTCTTTCTGTCTTTGTCAGTGGATGCAGCAGCGGGATTCTTGTGTGTGCCAACATGGGTGCCGCCATGGAAAACAGCTTTCCTTGGGGGCACCCCATTCAGCGGAGGAGCCAGGAGCGACACCGGCGCAACCTAGAAAAGGAGGATTGGGGCTGCTCTCTGGAAAACCCTTGTGCAGAGCAGGCAAGTATAATCTGTTATTAAAAAAAAAAAAAAAAAAAAAATAACCTTTACAATCACTTTCAGCACCATTTTAAAATAACACCTGGGTATCAACTAGTTAACCAGACAGAATAAAGGCTTTTATCGCCTACCTACCAGATTTTAATGCACTGTACTAAAATATGCATTTTGGCTGCTATGGGTTACTGCACTTTGCTGAGTCTTCTAACCTAGGCCCTGTAATCTCACTCTTTTTACGACTAGTCAGCATCAACAGCTGTATTTGGAAAGCATTTGTCTTGATTTTCGAAGACAGTTTAGGCTTCCAAGAAAAAGAAAGTTAACATTTTCAACACGCTGTACCCTGCTGGCAGCTTGCAATGACGCTGCATCCTTCTCAGTGCTCCTATGCACTTAGCACAGTCCTCCACCTCAGCTGCTCTTTGTTTTAACGCCTGCAAATCATATCATTGCAAAGTGTTGAGCATACAGAAATTAAATAAATAAAAGTAGCCCTCCCTATTCATGGCAAACACTTTCATTTATTTGAAGAGTGTGATCACAATATCTTAAGTGTTGTGATAATATACATGGTGAGATGACACCTCAGTAGGGCCAGCTACTAAGTAGAAAAATTGTAAAGATTTTTGAGCTGCAGCCAGGGCAATGCTAGCAAAGTTATGCTGATGTCTGTAGTTATGTTTTAACAAGTTTCAGCCTTGCTGTTATATCTCAGTGGCTGTTGAATACATTGCTTGTAACTTAGAACATGTCTTATGATGCAGAACATGACCTGGCTTACTGGCAAGTGTAGTTTTCTGATGACAGAAGTAACTTGTACACCCTTAAGCAATAAAAAAGATAGCACTGGTACGGAAGTATAAAATCAGTTGGCTGGAACAATAGAAATTATTTGCGGTACAGTAACTAGGCTGCGTTGAACTGTTTACATAACTGATTAAAGGAGAACTCCATGTCAAAACCATAAAGAAATGTAGGTAATGGTAGACTCTTTACTTCCTCCAGTGAGAGATTTCTCTGCCTTCCAACGGGGACAAGAAGCACAGGTAATGTTTTAGTAGCCCCTTTCCACCCGCTGTCCTTAGTGCTTTTCTGTCAAATGCCTTCACTTTTGCTACCTTTTGCATGTACCTAGAATAGAGACGTGTGGCTTTTGTATAAATGCCTTAAATTTTCACTGTGCAATTTCCTTTTGCTACAGACAATCCGAGTACAATATAATTTTGTTATATATGACCCACATTGCTACGTTTTGAATACAGTGCTGTACATCACATACTGGACAGTGCACCATTTTATGCATCATGCTGTTAATTTTATGTTCCACAATGCTGAGCTGCATTGTGCTGTACATGATTAACTCGACATTGCTTGATTGTATTTACTGTGTTGTACATGATACATTCAACACTGCTCAGCTGTATTCACTGTGCTGTACATTGTACACTCCATACTGTTTGGATGTGTATTATGGAGTGTACAATCTGCACTTTCATAATGTACTCTACGTTTCTCCACTGTATAGGCTGTCCTATACAGTCTATACAATAGGGGATATTCTGGTGCCTCAAGCCAGGGGGGTGGGACTTTGCGGGCAAGTGATGGTATACAAAAATTTGTATAAAAACAAATAGATTTATTTAACAGAGTATACATAGTTCAAGCGAATACATATATATATATATATATATATATATATATATATATATATATATGTGTGTGTTAAATAGGTGCTTGGGTTGAGAGCCCAAGGGTGAAAAGAATAGAAAGGAGATTCAGATGAATCTGTGACAAATGTGGGTATGGTGACAAAAATATGGATGTTGTCTCTGTATTTCCTGCAGATGATTTAGGAACAGTTATTCACAGAGGTCATCCAAAATTCTGACTGATGCGTTTCGGCTCATGTAAAAGCCTTTTTCAAAGGTTTAGTCACCCAGTCTGCAATTTACAACAACAGGTCAGTTATTGAAAGTATATACAGTATTGAGTCACACAAAGTGACAGTGGTACATTAATTATACATACATAAGTTTAAGCCTTTTTTCCCTGCAGCCTTCCCTGTGTCCTTAAAAAATCGCAGCAGAAACCGGATTGGATGCGGCCTGAAATAGTACATATACAGGTTATGGGTGATGGAGGTGTGTATTGGAATTGATCAGAAGTCTTTTATAGAGGGTATAAATCGATCAAGTTTTCACTTACAATTAGTGCTGCAAAGTCTATACACAGTCTATACAATGGGGAAAATAATTAATTGAACCCATGTAGATTTTGTAAGTTGGCCCACTTACAAAGAAATGAAGGGTCTATAATTTTTATCATAGGTATTTTAAATGATAGAGACAGAATATCAACCAAAAATCCAGAAAAATAAAATGCATTATATAAATGTTATAAATTGAATTGCAGTTCAGTGAGTAAAAAGAGTATTTGATCCCCAAGCAAAACATGACTTAGTACTTGGTGGGGAAGCCCTTGTTGGCAAGAACAGAGGTAAGATATTTCTTGTAGTTAAGGTCCAGGTTTGCATATATCTCAGGAGGGATTTTGGTCTACTCTTCTTCACAGATCTTCTCAAAATCTTTAACCACCTCCCACCCGGGCCATAGTACATATACGGCCGGGTGGGAGTCTCGTCCTTCTGAATGGACGTTCCGGAACGTCCTTCAGAAGGAGAGAGATCGCGCCGCCGCGGGCACGCGCAGTGGCGCGATCTCGATGTGCCTGAGGCCCTAGGACACAGAGCAACAAGACTCGGCAGGAGGGCCCTGTGATTGGCCCTCCTGATCACATGACGGCTGTGACCAATCACAGCCGTCATGTAATGTCAATACAGCCGTTGTAACGGCTTCGATCTCTTCTCCTCCTGACAGATCCTGTCAGTGAGGAGAAGATCAGAGGATCGATTCTGCAGCCGGGGTGATCAGTGAGTATTTCTAATTACTCACTGATCACAGGGGGGGTCTGTGCTGGTAATCAGATGATTCATTACCAGTGCAGCCCTGGGGGGAGGGGATGCCACTAGAGCCACCAGGGATGCCCACCCATGACCACCAGGGATGCCCACCATGACCACCAGGGATGGCAAACAGGGCTCAGAGAGCCTGCCAGTGGTGCCCCCTATCAGTGCTGCCCACCAATGCCATCTATCAGTGCTGCCCACCAGTGCCCGTTATTGCCATCTATCAGTGCCGCCCACCAGTGCCCATTATTGCCCACCAGTGCCGCCTATCAGTGCCGCCCATCAGTGCCGCCCATCAGTGCCGCCTATCAGTGCCCATCAGTGCTGCCTATCAGTGCCCATCAGCGCTGCCTATCAGTGCCCACCAATGCTGCATATCAGTGCTATCTATCAGTGCCACATATCAGTGCCCATCAGTGCTGCATATCAGTGCTACCTATCAGTGCCCATCAGTGCTGCATATCAGTGCCACCCCATCAGTGCCACCCCATCAGTGTCTCCTCATCAGTGCCTGTCAGTGCGGCATCATCAGTGCAGGAAAAAACGTATCTATTTACAAAATTTTATAACCTAAACAAAAAAACTTTTTTTTTTTCAAACTTTTCGGTCTTTTTTTATTTGTCCACCAAAAAAGAAAAAACCTGGTGGTGATCAGATACCACCAAAAGAAAGCTCTATTTGTGGGGAAAAAATTACATAAATTTGGTTTAGGTACAGTGTTGCATGACCGCGCAATTGTCATTCAAAATTCAACAGCGCTAAAAGCTGAAAATTGATCTGGGAAGGAAGGGGGTTTAAGTGCCCAGTATTGAGGTAGTTAAAGAGGTTGTAAACCTCCGATTTTTTTTTTTTTAAACGAACACCTGAAAGAAAAACACATAATGAGCTAGTATGCATCGCATACTAGCTCATTATGAAATACTTACCTAAGAACGAAGCCCCCGCAGTGCCGACCGCTTACCTGTCCATGGGCGACATGTTCTGTCGCCTTTCTTCCGGATTCGCGTCATCCAGCCATCCGGTTGGCTGGAGCCGCGATGACGTCACTCCCGTGCGTGCGGGAGCTGATGGTAACGGCGCGGGGCTCTGAAGGAACGGCACCACCGGCCGTTCTTTCAGTGCGCATGCGCCAGTGATGTCACTGGCTGCATGCAAAGTAAATATCTCCTAAACTGTGCCCTTCTCCCCTGATCACTTAGTTTGGCCGGGCAACTCGCTCTAGGAAAAGTCCTTAATTTACAGATGATAGAGGCCACTGTGCTCATTAGGACCTTCAATGCTGCAGAATTTTTTCAGTAGCCTTCCCCAGATCTGTGCCTTGATACAATCCTGTTTCGGAGGTCTACAGACAATTCCTTGAACTTCATGGCTTGGTTTGTGCTCTGACATGCACTGTTAACTGTGGAACCTTTATATAGACAGGGTGTGTGCCTTTCCAAATCATGTCCAATCAACTGAATTTACCACAGGTGGACTCCAATCAAGTTGTAGAAACATCTCAAGGATGATCAGTGGAAACAGGATGAGTGTCATGGCAAAGGCTGTAAATACTTATACACATGTGATTTTTTTTTTTACTTTATTTTTAATAAATTTACAAAGATTTCAAACAAACTTCTTTCATGTTGTCATTAGGGGTTATTGTTTGTAGATTTTTAAAGAAAATAATGAATTTAATCCATTTTAACATAACAAAATGTAGAAAACGCGAAGCTCTGTAAATACTTTCCCAATGCCCTGTATGTACTCATGGAATGTTCAGATTTTCATCTCTTTGATCTTATCTCTTTAATTCCAATGAAGGACTCTTAAAGGTGGGAGTAACTGAAAATTGTTAAGTATATGCTATGCCGTTTTGATCTTTTTCATGACTTAATATAGTGTTGTTTTTTTCCTTTTTTTTTTTTTTAATTTTTTTTTTATTCACATTTTGGTTGTTTAGTAAATGGCATTTCACAGAATATCGTCCCAGTTTTTATGCTTACACTATAACTGTTACTTTAAATAAATATATGTCTCACGCTACTATAGTATAGAACAAATCATAAAAATCACTGGTAGACCTATAGTGAGTGGCATTGATTCAGTCACTTTACGGATAGGGAAATACATTGACTTTTTTTTTACAGCCATTGGTGATTGGCACTCCTGCTTATCTTAAGGACACGACTCAGTGTAATAATGAATTATCACAGATTATAGTTGAGGGGGACATTCTGGTGGTGACTGCTGATGTATCACTGGGTGTTGAATAGTGAGTGGTTAGCTTTGGGCACTATCAAAGGCCAAGTGTCGGCTCTAGCTGTGTTTTTCCAATGCCCTTTAGCTTTGCTTGCCCTGATTAGCACTTTTTTCAGGGGGTTCGCCATATGGCTCCCCCGAGACAATCCCCGCTACCACCGTGGGATCTGAATTTGGTATTATCTGTTCTTCAAAAACCTCCCTTTGAGAACATTAGGGAGATTCCTCTGCTTACCTTGTCTCAGAAGGTTTCCTTTTTGGTGGCTATTACTTCTGCCCGCAGAGTATCTGAATTGGCGGCGTTGTCCTGCCGCTCACCTTATCTGATGGTCCACAGAGATAAAGTGGTACTCCAACCTAATCAGTCGTTTCTTCCTAAGGTGGTTTCTGATTTTCATTTGAATGAAGACATTGTGCTGCCTTCACTCTGTCCTAAGCTTAAGCATCCCAAGGAAATTGCTTTGCATTTTTTGGATGTGGTTCGGGCAATTAGAGTTTACCTGGCGGCTACGAAGTTGTTCAGAAATGCAGATGCTCTATTTGTCCTTACTGAAGGATCTCGTAAAGGATTGGCTGCGTCTGCTGCAACCATAACAAGATGGTAGTTCAGGCTTATTTGCTGAAGGGTCAGGTTCCTCCTTTCCCTGTGAAGGTGCATTCTATTAGTGCTTCCTGGGCTTTTTGCCATCAGGCATCAGTGCTGCAGTTTTGCAAGGCTGCAACTTGGTCGTCAGTGCACACGTTCACAAAATTCTAAAAAGGAAATGTGTTGGCATGTTCGGATGCCTCTTTTGGCCACAAGGTTTTGCAGGCTGCTGTCTAAAAGAGAACATTTTTTCTCTTTGAGGGTGTTTGTTTTTTCAGGGTGAGCTCCAGTTGTTCCTGGTTGAGCTTCATTTTACCTAGTTGGCTACGTTTAGCCTTGGGGAGTTATGTTCTTGCGTTTTTTTTTTTCTACCCCTCATGCAAATACTGGTTTGGGACGTCCCAATGGTCAAAAAGATATGGAGCTGCATCTGTCAATGAACGATAGAGAAAACTGGATTTTTGACTTACCACAAAATCTTTTTTTCTGAAGTTCATTGACAAACGCAGCACCCGCCCCTCTAATTATGCGTGGGATGGGTTTTTTTTTTTCTTCTAAACACTGCTTGCAACAAAACTGAGGGCTGTAGCAGAGTGTGTTGGTGTATGCCTGCAGGGACTGCCCCATAGGCGTGGTAAATATTTTTCCTGCCTAGTGTCCTACTCCTGTAGGGGGCAGCATAACCCAATGGTCAAGAAGATATGGAGCTGCGTCTGTCAATGAACTTCAGAGAAAAGGATTTTATGGCAAGTCAAAAATCCAGTTTTCTCTGTCGCTCATTGACAGACGCAGTCCTCTTGATTAATATCAAATTGGGTTATACTGCCCTCTACAGGAGTAGGACTAGGCAGAAGGAAAAACGTTCTGGCCACACCTTAGGGGCAGTCCCAGAGGGTATATCCTCTCTCTCTCTCTGCTACAGGATGTTAGTTTTTTTCTGTCTAGTCAGGAGTAAGGACCTAAGTTCCTTGCTGGGATCTTTGGTCCTGGCAAGATTTTTTTAAGAAAATTTTTTTTTTAGGCAGCTTTTTTCTCCAGTTGTTCCTGTGAGATCTTCAAGCAATTATGCTGGAGCTGGGCGACGGGCTGGATGTTGAGATCCAGTGGTCACCCCAGTCAGCCTACGAGCACGTGCAGGCCCTAGCTCCGCGCTGGGTCGGCCGCGACATAGTCCCACTGGACGGGGACTGACCCTGCGAGTTAAACGTCTTGCCGGGACGCCGACGACCAGTTGGAAACTGAGTCGCGGCGTCCGTATTGGTCGACAGCCCCCCCCCACCTCGGTGGAGAGGGGTTCTGTCAGGAGTTGGCGCCCGCCTGTTCCGGTATGGTGAGTAATATGTTTCCCCTCTCCCCCTGACGGGTTTGTGGGTGGACGCGGGCCCCTCCCTGGGATGATCGGACCCTCATGATCCTGGGTCCCCCCTCTATCCTATAACAGGTGTCACAGATCCCCCTCTGGAGGGTGATTGGGTGAATAAGAACCAGGAGGCTTGGTTTGGGAGCTGACTATCGGAAGTCACTGTATGAGTGGGCACTGTAAAGGGACCATGACTGAAGTCAGTGGCTGGCATTACTGTTAGGATGGCCATGTATCATTTTGCAATTGCCTGGACTACCGCCATCTGCCGCCGCCATCCTCCCGCAGGCCGATGCCTGCCTTCCGCAGGCTGCACGATGTAGCAGGCGCTTCCATCTTTTCACAGGCGCCGCCATCCTCCCGCATGTCGCGCGGGGCCACCATCTTGACGTAGTCTCGTGTCTCCGGCATGGGGGCGGCCATTTTGGAGATGACCAGCTACCTCGAGGAGTAGCATGGGAAGCGCCGGAAGGCGTGGAAAGGGGCGGAGCCGCCTCCTTTACCCGGGAAAACAATGCAAAAGACTTCCTGTCTGTAAGAGACAGCGCTGAGAGCAGGTTGATAGAAACTTCTGTGCATCAGGTGGTGAGCCTTGGGGTCTCTCTCTCTCTCTCTGTGGGGTCCAAAGCGGGTAACACTGAGGGGCGCTGTTGCGCTGGGGGATTACAAAAAAAAAGTTTTTCTTTGCAATTATTTTTTTGTTTGCTGGCAAGTGTCTTGGATTAATCATGGACCCTGCCACACATGTATCCCCACCTGATCCCCTCGAGGTGGCCGCAGGACCCTCCAGTGCCCCACTTATGATTGATGCATTATCAGCAGTTTTGGAGTCTTTGGTATCCCGGGTGGAGGTGGCCTGTCAGGGATGGGGGGCAAGAAAGCGACCCCCGCCTACCCCTATTTCATCTGACACTTAAGATACGGATTCTGAGCTTGTCACTGCAGCTGCAGGTCCCTCTGCTGGGGCTGCTGTCTCGGGTACGGTCTCCTCAGACAGTGAGGAGGACATTTCTGCCTCCGCCATAGTTCAAGAAGAAGCGTTGGTGGACGCACTAGTCATGTCTGTCCGGGAAACCTTAAGTCTTGAGGTTACCCCGGCAGAGGTAGCTGACACTGAAATTCCCTTTGGTACCAGCAAGCCTACCAAAATGGCGAAGGTTTTTCCCTTGCCCAAATGTTTTGGTAATCTAATTAAAGAAGAATGGGCTTGTCCGAAACGAACCCCTGCTATTTCCAAACGCATTGCTAGGCGCTATCCGTTTGAGGAATCCCTCCTTAAAAAATGGACGGTATCACCAGTGGTGGACTCACCGATTTCCAGACTAAATAAAGCCACTGTTATCCCGTTGGAGGACGCTCCGTCCTTTAGGGATCCGGTGGATCGAAAAGTGGAAGCGGAATCCCGCTCCATTTTTTCCCTGATAGGGTCAACATTTAGGCCAGTGGTTGCCATTGGTTTAGTTTCACAAACATTGACAGCAGATTTGCTGGAACAGATTATACAAGGGCTACAGTTCATCTGTGACGCCGCCCTGGACGCCACTCCCTTACTAGGGCGTGCATCGGTTTCAGCAGTGGTCCTCAGACGCGTGTTGTGGTTAAAGTGCTGGTCGGCGGATCAAGGTTCCAAAAAAGCTTTGGCTAATCTCCCTTTTCAAGGGGATCGCCTGTTTGGGGCCACCTTGGATGAGATTATAAAGGATCTCACTGGGGGCAAGAGCACTTTTTTGCCACAGACTGCTAAGGGTAAAGGACCTCGTAACAGGCGAGGACCTTCCTTTTCCGCTCATAAAAAGTTTGTTCGTTCCGCTGGGGCGGGCGATAAGGGGAAGCCCTCCAAAGCCTCTTCAGGGGGTTTCAAAGGGCGCTGGTCGGGTAAACAAAAGTCTGGCTCAGCCAAACCTGAAGATAAGACCAATACAGCCTGAAGGTGCGCCCCACCCATCTCTGGGGTGGAGGGACGTCTTCACCGGTTTCCGGATCCATGGCTTTCCAGAATCCCGGACAAAGGGGTTCGCGAGGTCATACGGTCGGGATACAAGATCGATCACTTCTACCGGTGCGATTCTTCCCTTCCAACATTCGACTATCCCCCGATCGCTTAAAAGCTTTGCGGGGGGCAGTAATGGACTTGATGCAACAGGGAGCGGTAGTTCCCGTTCCTTGAGCAGAACGTTTTCAGGGGTTCTATTCAAACCTATTCACAATACCCAGAGAGGAGGGCAAGGTGCGTCCAATTCTGGACTTAAGAGCACTCAATTATTTTGTCCGGGTACAAGAATTCAAGATGGAGTCCATCTGAACATATCTGGGCTTAACTTTGGAGACATCCTTGGCAAGGACGGAGAAGCTCCGGAAGATTCAGTGAATGATTCGGATGTTACTGTCCGTCAACTGGCCTTCCCTTCGGACTTGCATGAGGATCCTGGGACTGAGGGTGGCCTTCTTAGAGGCAGTGCCATATGCCCAGTCTCATATCCGAATTCTCCAAAAGGAGATTCTTTTCAAATGGAATCGGAATCCCGATTCTCTGGACAATCGGATCCGGTTGAGCGAGCGGACCAGGGAGTTTCTGGTTTGGTGGCTTCGGTCTCCGATGCTCAACCAGGGGAAGTAATTTCCTCCGATAGAATCCAGGTTACCGATAAATGTATTTGAACTGAGAGCGATCAGACTTTGTCTGATTTACTGGACCGAGCAGCTTCAGGGCAGCCCGGTTTGGGTCCAGTCGGACAAGGCCACGGCCGTGGCTTATGTCAATCACCAAGGGGGCACCAAGAGTGCCCTGGCGGCCATAGAAGTGGCCAGCATTCTTCATTGGGCGGAACGGTCTGTTCCGGCTCTCTTCGCGGTATTCACTCCGGGGTTCAAAGATCGGCAGGCAGATTAGCTCAGCCGTCAGATTCTGGATCAAGGGGTATGGCCTCTTCATCCAGAGGTATTTCACCAGTTGTGCCTTCATTAGGGCACCCCGGAGGTGGATCTGTTGGCAGCTCGACTCAACAGGAAGGTGCGGAGGTTTGTAGCCCGCTCCTGAGATCCTCGAGCGGACGCAGCAGATGCTCTGGTCGCCCCGTGGGGACAGTATCAGCTACTGTATGTCTTCCCACCTCTCAAGTTGCTGCCGAAACTTCTTCGCAGGATAGAGGTGGAGGGAATTTCAGTTTTCTCTATCGCTCATTGACAGACGTAGTCTTCTTGATTCTCAAGAGCTGGGTTATGTTGTCTCCGCAGGAGTAGGACTAGGCAGAAAGACAAAACGTTCTGGCTCCACCTTAGGGGCAGTCCCTGAGGGTATATCCTCCCTCTCTCTGCTACAGGGAATCAGTTTTTTTCTGTCTAGTCAGGAGTAAGGACCTAAGTTCCTTGCTGGGATCTTTTGGTCCTGGCAAGACTTTTTTTCTTTAAGAAAAAGACATTTTTTAGGTAGTTTTCTCCAGTGTTTTTTTCCTGTGAGATCTTCAAGCAAAAATGCCGGACTGGGCGACACTTGTGGTCACCCCAGCCGGCCTACGAGCGCGCGCAGACCATGGCATTGCGCTTGGTCGGCCGCGACATATTCAAGTAAGTATGCGGGGCCGGGCGACGGGCTGGATGTTGAGATCCAGTGGTCACCCCGGTTTCTGCCTACGAGCGCGTGCAGACCAGAGCTCCGCGCTGGGTCGGCCGCGACGGAGTCCCAGTGAAGGGACTGACTTTGCGAGTTAAAAGTCTCGCTTGGACGCCAGGTACCAGAGAGTCGAGGCGTCCGGAGTGGTCCACAAACCCCCCCACCCGGGAGAGGGTATTGTGAAGAGAGGGTGCCTGTCGGTTCGGTATGGTGAGTAAACGTTCCCTTTTTTCCTCGTTATGAGGCAGTATGTATTATGGGCCCCTCCATATATGGTCAGTATATATCTGATACTTACAAGTCCCCCTTGTAATACAGCATGTGTTTGTGGGAAGTGGACTTGGTTTAAGAGCTAACACTCTACCCAGCAGACTGTAACATTACAGCAGACATAGGAGGTATAATCCTACCTTATGTGTAGTGTATCTTCTGTAGATCCATATATCGCCTCTTAGCAGAGATGCAGGTGGATGTGCTGGGAAAACGATTTCGGCGGTCCGCCGCCATTTTGCCGTAGACCGAATGCATGTATGTCCTCAGGTCACGCCGGCCGCCATGTTTTTGGAGTCTTATGTCTCTTCTATGGGGGCGGCCATGTTTTGTGAGCCCAGCTACCTCGTGGAGAGCTGGGAACGCCGGAAGGCGTACACAGGGGGCGGAGCCACGCCTTCTACCCGGGAAAAAGCAAACAGCTCCTTCCAGTCTGTGTAAGACAGACGCTGACTGCAGTTGGTTGGAAACTGCACTGCATCGGTTGGTGAGCCTTGGGGGTCCCTCTCTCTCTCTGTGGGATCGAGAAGCAGGTACTCTGAGGGGCGCTATTGCGCTAGGGGGAGACACACAAAAAAAAAAGTTTTTTTGGTTTGCTGACAAAGGTGTCCTGTATTAACATGGACCCTGCCACTCATGTATCTCCTCCGGATCCCCTCGAGGGGTCTGCGGGATCCTCCAGCACTCCATTGACAATTGAATCATTGTCAGCTATTATGGAAACTTTTGTGTCCCGGGTGGAAGTGGCTTGTCAGGGACAGGGCGCAAGAAAGCGACCCCCGCCTAACCCCTTATTATCTGAAACCTCGGATTCAGACTCTGAGCCTATTTCTGCAGTTGCAGGTACTTCATCTGGGATTGGTGTCTCGGGTCCTGTCTCTTCAGACAGTGAGGAGGATGTTTCGGCATCCGCCATAGCCCGAGAGGAAGCGTTGGTAAACGCACTCATTGTATCTGTTCAAGAGACTCTAAGGTTACAGGGTATTCCATCGGAAATAGCTGAAACTGAAATCCCATTTGGGACTAAAAAACGCATCAAAGTGGCGAAGGATTTTCCATTGCCCAAATGTTTTGGCAATCCAATCGAAGAAGAATGGCGTCTGCCAAAACGCACTTTTACTATTTCTAAACGCATTGACAGGCGTTATCCGTTTGAGGAAACCCTTATTAAGAAATGGACAGAACCACCTGTGGTGGATTCACCAATTGCTAGATTGAATAAAGCCACGGTTATTCCTTTAGAAGAAGCTCCGTCTTTTAAAGATCCAGTGGATCGCAAGATAGAAGCTATGTCTCGCACCATGTTTTCCTTGATTGGATCAGCTTTCAGACCTATAATAGCTATTGGTCTGGTTTCGCAGGCTGTAACTGAATGGACCAAGTGGTTACGCCGGGACTTAGAAGAGGTCCCTCAGGCGGTATCAGATTTGTTGGAACAAATGATACAGGGGTTACAGTTTGTGTGTGATGCGGCGTTAGACGCCACTCCATTATTGGCGCGAGCATCAGTCTCAGCAGTGGTTCTCAGGCGTACACTGTGGCTAAAAGGTTGGTTAGCCGACCAAGGTTCCAAAAAAGCATTGGCTAATATCCCCTTTTCAGGAGAGCGTCTATTTGGAGCCAACTTAGATGAGATCATTAAAGATCTCACGGGTGGAAAGAGCACCTTTTTACCGCAAAATTTTAAAGGTAGAGGAACTCGTCAAAGACGAGGGCCTTCTTTTTCTGCTCACAAGAGGTTTTTTCGTCCCGCGGGTGAAAAAACTAAGTCCTCCAAAGCTCCTGCAGGAGGCGTCAGGGGTCGTTGGTCGGGCAAGCAAAAGCCCGCCCCCTCCAGACCTGAAGATAAACCATCCAAAGCCTGAAGGTGCGCCCCCACCCATAACTGGGGTGGGGGGACGTCTTCGCCGGTTCCCGGATCCATGGCTTTCCAGAATCCCGGACAAATGGGTTTGCGAAGTCATAAGGTCAGGGTACAAGATCGAGTTTCGATCTCTCCCACCGGCGCGATTCTTCCCTTCCAATATCCGACTATCCTCAGATCGTTTAGAAGATCTGCGGAGAGCAGTCACAGATTTACTACAACAAGGAGTGGTAGTCCACGTTCCTTGGACAGAACGGTTTCAAGGGTTTTATTCAAACCTGTTTACAATACCCAGGAAAGAGGGCAAAGTGCGTCCAATTCTGGACTTAAGAGCACTCAATTCTTTCGTCAACATAAGAAGATTCAGAATGGAGTCCATTCGCACGGTAGCAGCCTTCCTGCATCCAGGGGATGTCCTAGCGTCCATAGACATCAAGGACGCATATCTTCACATTCCCATTTTCGCAGGACATCAGCGGTTTCTACGCTTTTCCGTAGAAGAGAACCACTATCAGTTTGTGGCGTTACCTTTCGGTCTCGCCACGGCTCCGCGGGTCTTCACAAAGGTGTTGGCCCCAATGTTGGCACTTCTACGCCAAAGAGGCATATCGATCCTTGGTTACCTAGACGATCTTCTGCTTCATGCAGAGTCTCCTCAGACCTTGCTACAAAACATAGAAATTACTATGATTTCTTAACAGGAATTCGGGTGGCTGGTGAACCAGCAAAAGTCATTTCTGGTTCCCACCCAGAGGCTCGAATATCTGGGTCTAATTCTAGACACAGTCAGGACAAGAGTTTTTCTTCCGGTAGGGAAACTCCGAAAGATTCAATCAGCAGTCCAGTTGTTACTGTCCAACAGCTGGTCTTCCCTTCGGACTTGCATGAGGGTTCTGGGGTTGATGGTGGCTTCGTTCGAAGCAGTCCCATTTGCCCAGTCCCATACCCGAATTCTTCAGCAAGAGATTCTTCTCAGATGGAATCGGAATCCGGAATCCCTGGACAATCAGATCCGATTGAGCAAACAGACCAGAGAGTCTCTTGTCTGGTGGCTTCGGTCTCCGATGCTCAGCCAGGGAAAGTCATTTCTGCCAATATATTGGACGATAGTGACCACGGATGCCAGTCTATCCGGATGGGGAGGAATTCTCGGTCAGTTATCTGTCCAGGGACTTTGGTCCCCGGAAGAATCCAGGTTACCGATAAATGTATTGGAACTGAGAGCGATCAGACTTTGTCTGATTCACTGGACCGAGCAGCTCCAGGGCAGCCCAGTTCGGATCCAGTCGGACAATGCCACGGCCGTGGCTTATGTCAATCACCAGGGGGGCACCAAGAGTGTCCGAGCGGCCAAAGAAGTGGCTTGCATTCTTCGCTGGGCGGAACGATTTGTTCCAGCAATCTCTGCGGTGTTCATTCCGGGGGTGGAGAATTGGCAGGCAGATTATCTCAGCCGTCAGACCCTGGATCAGGGGGAATGGTCCCTCCATCCAGACGTTTTCCACCAGTTGTGCCTACGGTGGGGCACCCCGGATGTGGATCTGTTGGCATCACGATTCAACAGGAAAGTTCAGAGATTCGTGGCTCGCTCCCGCGATCCTCTAGCAGAAACCGCAGACGCACTGATCGCCCCGTGGGGGCAATACCAGCTATTATATGCCTTCCCTCCTCTCGCGTTACTGCCAAGACTTCTTCGCAGGATAGAGGAGGAAGGAATCCCAGTAATCCTGGTAGCGCCGGACTGGCCTCGTCGAGCTTGGTACGCCGACATGGTCAGACTGGTGGCGGACGTCCCGTGGAGACTTCCTCTCAGGGAGGATCTACTGTCTCAGGGACCGATCTTCCATCCTGCTTTACGATCGCTGGCTTTAACGGCCTGGCTATTGAGACCCAGGTGCTGAAGGACAAAGGTTTGTCAGCTTCAGTTATTCCTACTCTAGTTGAAGCAAGGAAAGCGACTTCCAGAAAGATTTATCATCGCACATGGAAGTCCTACATTGCATGGTGTGAACCTTTGGGGTTCCGTCCTCGGTCTTATTCGATTAGTCGAATATTGGCTTTTCTGCAACAAGGGGTTGAGCAGAAACTGGCCTTGAGTACTATCAAAGGTCAGGTCTCAGCATTAGCCATCTTCTTTCAGAAGCCTTTGGCTACTCATTCCTTGGTGCGGAACTTCATCCAGGGGGTGCGACATCTGGCTCCGCCAGTGCACGCGCCGTTACCCCCCTTGGATCTTAATTTAGTGTTGTCGGTTCTTCAGAAACCTCCCTTTGAAGATATTAGGGAGATTCCTCTACCCACGTTGTCCCAGAAGGTGGCCTTCTTGGTGGCTATTACTTCTGCACGCAGGGTGTCAGAACTGGCCGCATTATCTTGTCGTTCACCATATCTGGTGGTTCATAGAGATAAGGTGGTTCTTCGTCCGAATCCATCCTTCCTACCAAAAGTGGTTTCAGAATTTCATCTGAATGAAGAAATTGTATTACCTTCCCTGTGTCCTAAGCCCAGTCATCCTCGGGAGTTTGCTTTACACTCCTTGGATGTGGTCCGGGCGATCAGGGTATACTTGAAAACGACAGACTCGTTTCGCAAGACGGATTCACTTTTTGTGATCCCAGATGGACCCAAAAAGGGGTTGCCTGCATCTGCCGCGACCATTTCCAGATGGATCAGACAGACGGTAGTACAGGCTTATTCTATTAAGGGTCGGGAGCCCCCGTTCCCTGTTAAGGCGCACTCCACTCGGGCACTTAGTGCGTCATGGGCCTTTCGCCATCAGGCGTCAGTGGTCCAGGTGTGCAAGGCGGCTACCTGGTCGTCGGTGCATACCTTTACTAAACATTATAAAGTTGATGTAATGGCATCGTCTGATGCCTCGTTTGGCCGCAAGGTTTTGCAGGCCGCAATTTGAGGAGACCAGTGGTCTACCTCGAGGGTTTTTTCCGTTGGAAAATTTTTCTTTAGTCTCATTCTTTGTTTATAATGAGCCTTTAAAACTTCTAGTTTGGCACCAGTTGGGCCTTCTAGATTTGATTTGATTTTGTCAATCCCACCCCTCATTTGTGGCACTGCTTCTGGATGTCCCAGCTCTTGAGAATCAAGAAGACTACGTCTGTCAATGAGCGATAGAGAAAAATGGATTTTTGTAAGATCTTACCGTAAAATCCTTTTCTCTTAAGCTCATTGACAGACGTAGTACCCGCCCCTCTATCATTGAGTTGGGTTGGGTTAAATTCTCTGTACTGCTTTAAAACAGAACTGATTCCCTGTAGCAGAGAGAGGGAGGATATACCCTCAGGGACTGCCCCTAAGGTGGAGCCAGAACGTTTTGTCTTTCTGCCTAGTCCTACTCCTGCGGAGACAACATAACCCAGCTCTTGAGAATCAAGAAGACTACGTCTGTCAATGAGCTTAAGAGAAAAGGATTTTACGGTAAGATCTTACAAAAATCCATTTATCCTGGTAGCTCCGGACTGGCCTCGTCGACCCGGGTACGCCGACTTGGTCAGGCTGGTCGCGGACGCTCCTTGGAGACTTCCTCTCAGGGAGGATCTGCGGTCTCAGGGACCGATCTTCCATCCTGCTTTACAATCGCTGGCTTTAACGGCCTGGCTATTGAGACTCAGGTGCTGAAGGACAAGGGATTGTCAACTTCAGTTATTCCTACTTTAATTAAAGCAAGGAAAGCGAGTTCCAGAAAAGTCTATCATCGCACATGGAGGTCTTATATTGCGTGGTGCGAATCCCTTGGATTTCCTCCACGTGCCTATTCGGTGACCCGAATCTTGGCTTTTCTGCAACGGGGTTGAGCAGAAGCTGGCCTTGAGTACCGTCAAGGGTCAGGTTTCAGCGTTAGCAATTTTCTTTCAGAAACCTTTGGCTACCCATTCCTTGGTGCGGAATTTCATCCAGGGGGTGCGGCATCTGGCTCCACCAGTGCGCGCGCCCTTACCGCCCTGGGATCTCAATTTGGTGTTGTCGGTTCTTCAGAAACCTCCCTTTGAAAATATCAGGGAGATTCTCTTGCTTACGTTATCCCAGAAGGTGGCCTTCTTGGTGGCCATTACTTCTGCACGCAGGGTGTCAGAACTGGCCGCATTATCTTGTCGTTCCCCATATCTGGTGGTTCATAGGGATAAGGTGGTTCTTCGTCCGAATCCATCCTTCCTTCCTAAAGTGGTTTCAGAGTTTCATCTGAATGAAGATATTGTGTTACCTTCCCTGTGTCCTAAGCCCAGTCATCCTCGGGAGTTTGCGTTACATTCCTTGGATGTGGTTCGGGCAATCAGGGTATACTTGAAAACTACGGACTCGTTCCGTAAGACGGATTCACTTTTTGTGATCGCGGATGGCCCCAAAAAGGGGTTGCCTGCATCTGCCGCGACTATCTCCAGATGGATCAGACAGACGGTAGTACAGGCTTATTCTATTAAGGGTCGGAATCCTCCGTTCCCTGTTAAGGCGCACTCCACTCGGGCGCTTAGTGCTTCCTGGGCCTTCCGCCATCAAGCGTCAGTGGTCCAGGTTTGCAAGGCGGCTACCTGGTCGTCGGTTCATACCTTTACAAAATTTTATAAAGTTGATGTGATGGCATCGTCGGATGCCTCTTTTGGCCGCAAGGTTTTGCAGGCCGCAATTTGAGGAGACCGTTGGTCTACCTCGAGGGTTTTTTTCTGTTGGGTTTTCAGTTCAGTCTCATTCTTTTGTCTGATGAGCCTTTAAAACTTCTAGTTGGCACCGGTTGGGCCTTCTAGATTGGATTTTGATTTCTGTTATCCCACCCCTCATTTGTGGCACTGCTTTGGGACGTCCCAATTTGATATTAATCAAGAGGACTGCGTCTGTCAATGAGCGACAGAGAAAAATAGAATTTTGTAAAATCTTACCGTAAAATCCTTTTCTCTTAAGCTCATTGACAGACGCAGTACCCGCCCCTCTACTTTTGAGTTGGGTTGGGTTAAATTCTCTGACACTGCTTTGTGACATGACTAACATCCTGTAGCAGAGAGAGGATATACCCTCTGGGACTGCCCCTAAGGTGTGGCCAGAACGTTTTTCCTTCTGCCTAGTCCTACTCCTGTAGAGGGCAGTATAACCCAATTTGATATTAATCAAAAGGACTGCGTCTGTCAATGAGCTTAAGAGAAAAGGATTTTACGGTAAGATTTTACAAAAATCCATTTTTTGCAGAAGGGGTATGACCCAAGTGATTTGGAACGGTATCTATCTTCGGTTGCCAAATTGGATCAAAAAGATCTACTAATGTCTAAGAGAAGGAATGACAATAATCCTAGGTTTGATACTGCGTTTGTGACAACATTCTCGAACTAATATAGATGGGTTAATAAGGTTATTCATAAACATTGGAAGGTTTGGAAAAGTGATCATGTGTTGGGACCTACCCTCCCTGACAAACCAAGTGTGATTTTTAGAAAAGCACGCACTTAGAGGGATATGGTTGCTCTAACATAGTGGATAAACCTGTACAACTGGTAATGTTTGTCAATTTAAAGGGATTTTACCCATGCTAAGGTCCCGACATAAAAGTTTAGCCCACTCGTCAGAGGTTGCAACACCAGGGCAATAGTAAAGCCGAACCAGCCATAGTGAAACATATGGCTGGTTCAGGAACAGGTGGTTAGGTGGGCATTTGAAAACAGTATTTAACCTTTTCAGTAGTAGCCAGTTCAAAGGAGGAGAGTGTTGACTGTGCTGTTAGGCAAGGTATGTTGAGTGAGGAAGATGTGCACGCAGTGGAGGTGTCCTCACGTATTGCATAAACCTTGTCTTTGAAGTGATTGGCAATCTCTTGGGCAGTGAGTGAGTTAGTGAGTAGAGGGGGTGGGGGACGAAGTAGAGAGTTAAAAGTTGAGAAGAGCCGGTGGGGACTGGATGACAGGGTAGTGATAAGAGAGACAAAGTAGGCTTGTTTGGCAGCATGGAGGCATGAATTGTATGTTTGGAGGGAAGATTTATATAGGAGGAAGTCCTGCAAGCATTTGGTTTTATGCCATCATCGTGCAAGAGCACGGCAGTGTCTTTTGAGATTTCTACTGTTGTCAGTTTGCCAGGGTTGCAATAGCCGGAGCCTGATTCTGCGTGTAGTTAGAGGAGCAAGTGCGTCAAGTGATGACGAGAGCGAACTGTTGTAAACAGAGGTGGCCAGGACAGGACAGGGGAGAGATTACGTCATGTAGGTGGGTTTAATGGAAGGTACAGAGGTTTGTGGCATGGTCTCGGGATCCTCTGGCCGATGCCGCAGACACATTAGTGGCTCCTTGACATCAGTATCATCTGATTTATGCCTTTCCTCCTCTCAAACTTCTGCCAAGACTCCTATGCAGGATCGAGGCAGCAAGGGATTCTGGTCCTTCTAGTGGCTCCAGACTGGCTTCGCCGGTCTTGGTACGCTGATCTGAATCAGTGATTCCTACGCTGCTAAAGGTTAGAAAATCTACCTCTAGGAAGATCTGCCATCGTACTTTGAAGACATACGTTGCGTGGTGTGAGTCTTTTGGGGTTCTCCTTTGCTCCTTTTCTGTGGCTCGGATCTTGGCTTTCCTCCAACGGGGGGTTGAGCAGCACCTGGCCTTGGGTACCATTAAGGGCCAGGTTTAGGCCTTGGCGGTTTTATTTCAACATCCAATGGCCACACATTCCTTGGTGCGTACCTTTATCCAGGGAGCGCGACACTTGGTTCCTCCAGTGCGGTCTCTATTTCCGCCGCGGGTCCTCAAATTGGTGTTGTCAGTTATCCAGGAATCTCCCTTCAAAAATATCGGAAGGTACCCCCTGCTTACGTTGTCCCTGCAGGGTAGCTATTACATCTGCGTGTAGGGTGTCGGAACTGGTGGCATTGCCTTGTCGTTCACGCTACCTTTTTGTTTACAGCGCTAAGGTGGTTCTTCGTCCCTGTCCGTTGTTCCTTCCAAAGGTCGTGTTTGATATTCATTTGAATGAGGACATTGTGTTGCCTTCCCTATGTCCCAGGCCTAAATATCCAAGGAAATTGCTCTGCATTTCCTGGATGTGGCTCGGGCAATCCGTGTGTACCTGGCGGCTATGAAGTCTTTTAGTAAATCAGACTCACTATTTGTACTCACGGTTGGACCTCAAAAAGGGTTGGCCGCTTCTGCTGCGACCATTTCCAGATGGATCCGCCAGACCGTGATTCAGGCCATTTCAATTAGGGGTCAGGGTCCTCCTTTCCCTGTTAAGGCACACTCTATTTGGGTGCTTAGTGCCTCCTGGGCCTTCCGTCATCAGGCATCATTCATGCAGGTTTGAAAGGCGGCCATCTGGTCGTCTGTGCACACTTTTACAAAGTTTTATCAAGTGGATGTGTTGGCATCTGCGGATGCTTATTTTGGCCGCAAGGTTTTGCAGGCTGCTGTTTAGAGGACCTGGTCCTCTTTGAGGGCGTATTTGTTTTTCTCAGGTGAGCTCCAGTTGTTATGGTCTAACTCCTTGTTAACTGGTTGGCTATAGTTAGCCTTGGAAATTTGTTTTCTGCTGTTTTCCCGCCCCACACCTTTTAAGCGTAACTCCACTTTTGTTGAGAAAAAAACATTCCCCTCTGGGTGACCTCTGTACATTAAAAGGATTTTAACAAACTTTGTTGCAGATTCCTACCTTTTGTTATTCTGAAGAAATCCTTGTTTGTTCCTCTGTGCTGAGTGGGTCAAATGGGAGTGAATTCATAATTATCTATCAGCTGTGGCAGCTGCAGGGCTCCAATGAGGAAAGCTGCTGGGCCTGCATCCATTTAGACGTGTTTCTATTGGAAGTATCTCACCAAAAATGAAATTTTTGTTGCAGGAGATGCCAGAATTCGGACTTGTATCTAAGGCAGACTTCTGGAAAAATTGGTGTGCCAATCTCACAAGCAGAAAATGATGTTTCTGGGGTTGTGGTCAGTACACATTCTGTGTACAGAACAGCTGCAGGTAGCCATATTGCATTGCATTTTCAGAAAACTACAGCAGCTGCAGATTGAAAAGGAAAGGTATTTTTTAAATAACATTCAATTACAATATGATTTAGGTCACAGTTGTATACGCTATATTGGTTTTTCTTTATTTGCTATTTTTTCCCCCCACGAAAGTGGAGTTACCCTTTAACACTGCTTTGGGACGTCCCAGTAGTTAAGAATCAGGAGCTGTGTCCGTCAAAGAATAAAAGAGAAAATGGGATTTTTGACTTATTGTAAAATCCATTTCTCTGATGTTCATTGACGGACACAGAACCCACCCCTCTGTGGAGTTGGCTTTCTTTTGACTTGTAACAAAACTGAATGCCTATAGCTGAGTGTGGGTATACCCCCTGGGACTACCTATAGGCATAGTTAAGCTTTTACCTGCCTGGTGTCCTACTCCTGTGGGAGCATTATAACCTAATAGTTCAGAAGAATCAGGAGCTGTGTCCGTCAATGAACATCGAAGAAATTGATTTTACGGTAAGTCAAAAATCCCAATTATTAAAAATGAGTATTGCACTTACATGTAATCCATATATATATATATAGGCATAGTAAAAACACAGGCAAACCCCCATTCTCTAAGATGACGCCTACGTACCGCCCAGCAAGATGATGTCACTGCCATCTGATGTGTTGCTCCCTGATTGGCTTTCTCAGAAGATTTTTTATTGCTATTTGGAATATTAGGATTTGTTTGAACTTTTTTGCACCTTATTTTTATTTTTGCTGCACATAATATACATTACCAACAGGACCCACCCATGAATTGTTTTAATATTTGGTTTTGTGTGTGTGTGTGTGTGTGTGTGTGTGTGTGTATATATATATATATATATATACATACACACAGTGCCTTGCGAAAGTATTCGGCCCCCTTGAACTTTTTGACCTTTTGCCACATTTCAGGCTTCAAACATAAAGATATAAAACTGTAATTTTTTGTGAAGAATCAACAAGTGGAACACAATCATGAAGTGGATCGAAATTTATTGGATATTTCAAACTTTTTTAACAAATAAACTGAAAAATTGGGTGTGCAAAATTATTCAGCCCCCTTAAGTTAATACTTTGTAGCGCCACCTTTTGCTGCGATTACAGCTGTAAGTCGCTTGGGGTATGTCTCTCTCAGTTTTGCACATCGAGAGACTGAAATTTTTGCCCATTCCTCCTTGCAAAACAGCTCGAGCTCAGTGAGGTTGGATGGAGAGCGTTTGTGAACAGCGGTTTTCAGTTCTTTCCACAGATTCTCGATTGGATTCAGGTCTGGACTTAGACTTGGCCATTCTAACACCTGGATATGTTTGTGAATCATTCCATTGTAGATTTTGCTTTGTTTTGGATCATTGTCTTGTTGGAAGAAAAATCTCCATCCCAGTCTCAGGTCTTTTGCAGACTCCATCAGGTTTTCTTCCAGAATGCTCCTTTATTGGCTCCATCCATCTTCCCATCAATTTTGAAAAATCTTCCCTGTCCCTGCTGAAGAAAAGCAGGCCCAAACCATGATGCTGCCACCAACATGTTTGACAGTGGGGATGGTGTGTTCAGGGTGATGAGCTGTGTTGCTTTTACGCCAAACATAACGTTTTGCATTGTTGCCAAAAAGTTTGATTTTGGTTTCATCTGACCAGAGCACCTTCTTCCACATGTTTGGTGTGTCTCCCAGGTGGCTTGTGGCAAACTTTAAACAACGCTTTTTATGGATATCTTTAAGAAATGGCTTTCTTCTTGCCACTTTTCCATAAAGGCCAGATTTGTGCAGTATACGACTGATTGTTGTCCTATGGACAGAGTCTCCCACCTCAGCTGTAGATCTCTGCAGTTCATCCAGAGTGATCATGGGCCTCTTTGGCTGCATCTCTGATCAGTCTTCTCCTTGTATGAGCTGAAAGTTTAGAGGGACGGCCAGGTCTTCGTAGATTTGCAGTGATCTGATACTCCTTCCATTTCAATATTATCGCTTGCACAGTGCTCCTTGGGATGTTTAAAGCTTGGGAAATCTTTTTGTATCCAAATCCGGCTTTAAACTTCTCCACAACAGTATCTCGGACCTGCCTGGTGTGTTCCTTGTTCTTCATGATGCACTCTGCGCTTTAAACGGACCTCTGAGGCTATCACAGTGCAGGTGCATTTATACGGAGACTTGATTACACACAGGTGGATTCTATTTATCATCATTAGTCATTTGGGTCAACATTGGATCATTGAGAGATCCTCATTGAACTTCTGGATAAAATAATTTTGCACGCCCAATTTTTCAGTTTTTTATTTGTTAAAAAAGTTTGAAATATCCAATAAATTTCATTCCACTAAATGATTATGGCCCACTTGTTGATTCTTCACAAAAAATTACAGTTTTATATCTTTGTTTGAAGCCTGAAATGTGGCAAAAGGTCGAAAAGTTCAAGGGAACCGAATACTTTCGTAAGGCACTGTGTGTGTGTATACATATATATATATATATATATATATATGTATAACAGTGTAAATTTGCTGTTCCCTCAAAATAACTCAACATGCAGCCATTAATGTCTAAATTGCTGGCAACAAAAGTGAGTACACCCCCTAAGTGACAATGTCCAAATTGGGCCCAAAGTGTCAATATTTTATGTGGCCACCATTATTTTCCAATGCTGCTTTAACCCTCTTGGGTATGGAGTTTAGCGGAGCTTCACAGGTTGCCACTGGAGTTCTCTTCCACACCTCCATGATGACATCACGGAGCTGGTGGATGTTAGAGACCTTGCACTTCTCCACCCTCCATTTGAGGATGCCCCACAGATGCTCAATAGGGTTTAGGTCTGGAGACATGCTTAACCAGTCCATCACCTTTACCCTCAGCTTCTTTAGCAAGGCAGTCATCGTCTTGAAGGTGTGTTTGGGGTCTTTATCATGTTGGAATACTGCCCTGCTGCCTAGTCTACGAAAAGAGGGGATCATGCTTTGCTTCAGTATGTCACAGTACATATAGATGATATGGAAGGTGAATCAGTGCTAATGATAAAAAACAGCAGCTAGCAAAGAAAGTGTAAAATATACATACACAAGAATATGAACAAAAAGAATATTGCAGCGCTGAAAATATATAAACAAATGAAAAAAATGTTCTCAAATAAATGATATGGATAATATGACTTTTCTCGTGACGAAAGTTCATATAAATTATGTGACAATATTCAGTGGGTGTGATCCAGTGAACCAGTAGAATCAAACGATGAGAAGGAAAAAGATAATCTCCAACATCAGAAACGAATGAAGTGCCAACTCACCAGAGCCAAATGCTGTCTTAAGTTATAGGACAGCAAACGAGTGTTGTGCGACCAATCTCAGGATATCCAGGACATCAGTAAAGTCAGCAACCTCCGGCCTCATATGTGACCTCCAGTGCGATGATAAACTCCGCACATCATGCAAGGATTAAAATTTCAAAAAAATCGGAGAGGCTCATGGTGCAGTATGAAATAAAATCAATTTAATAAAAAAATCTATATTGTGTATCACTGGTACAAATTGCAGTGTACCTATGATATAAAACAAATAACGGTAAAAATTAACTCACATATAAAGTCACCACTAAAAGGAAAAGTGATGGCTGGGACCTTAAGTGTTTGAGAGTTGACCTTGAGTGTTGAGAGCTTGTTAAGCACTTAAGGTCCCAGCCATCACTTTTCCTTTTAGTGGTGGCTTTATATGTGAGTTCATTTTTACCGTTATTTATTTTTTATCATATGTATACTGCAATTTGTACCAGTGATACACATTATAGATTTTTTATTAAATTGATTTTATTTCATACTGCACCATGAGCCTCTCCCATTTTTTTTCAATTTTAACCCTTGCATGATGTGCAGAGGCCGGAGGTTGCTGACTTTACTGATGTCCTGGATATCCTGAGATTGGTCGCACAACACTCGTTTGCTGTCCTATAACTTAGACAGCATTTGGCTCTGGTGAGTTGGCACTTCATTCGTTTCTGATGTTGGAGATGATCTTTTTCCTTCTCATCGTTTGATTCTACTGGTTCACTGGATCACACCCACTGAATATTGTCACATCATTTATATGAACTTTCGTCACGAGAAACGTCATATTATCCATATCATTTATTTGAGAACATTTTTTTTCATTTGTTTATATATTTTCAGCGCTGCAATATTCTTTTTGTTCATGTCACAGTACATGTTGGCATTCATGGTTCCCTCAATGAACTGTAGCTCCCCAGTGTTGGCAGCACTCATGCAGCCCCAGGCCATGAACACTCCCACCACTATGCTTGACTGTAGGCAAGACACACTTGTCTTTGTACTCCTCACCTTGTTGCCGCCAAACACGGTTGGCACCATCTGAACCAAATAAGTTTATCTTGGTCTCATCAGACCACAGGATATGGTTCCAGTAATCCATGTCCTTAGTTTGCTTGTCTTCAGCAAACTGTTTGCGGCTTTCTTGTGCATCATCTTTAGAAGAGGCTTCCTTCTGGGACAACAGCCATGCAGACCATTTATATGCAGTGTTCGGCATATGGTCTGAGCACTGAGAGGCTGACTCCCCGACCCCTTCAACCTCTGCAGAAATGCGGCAGCACCCATACATCTATTTCCCAAAAACAACCTCTGGATATGATGCTGAGCACGTGCACTCAACTTCTTTGGTTGACCATGGCGAAGCCTGTTCTGAGTGGAACTTGTCCTGTTAGACCGCTGTATGGTCTTGGCCACAGTGCTTCAGCTCAGTTTCAGGGTCTTGGCAATCTTCTTATAGCCTAGGCTATCTTTATGTAGAGCAACGCTTCTTTTTTTCAGATCCTCAGAGTTCTTTGCCATGAGGTGCCATGTTTAACTTCCAGTGACCAGTATGAGAGAGTGAGAGTGAAAACACCAAATTTAACACACCTTCTCCCCAGTCACTCTTGAGACCTTGTAGCACTTATGATTCACATGACACTGGGGAGGGAAAATGGCTAATTGGGCCCAATTTGGACAATTTCCCCTTAGGGGTGTACTTACTTTTGTTGCCAGCGGTTTAGACATTAATGGCTGTGTGTTGAGTTATTTTGAGGGGACAGCAAATTTACACTGTTATACAAGCTGTACACTCACTACTTTACATTGTAGCAAAGTGTAATTTCTTCAGTGTTGTCATGAAAAGATATAATACAATATTTACAAAAATGTGAGAGGTGTACTGTAGTGTGTGTGTGTGTGTGTATAATGTAATATTTTGTATATGTATTGCACTTGGCACTTCTAGTGCTTCTATAGTTCTAGATGTGATAGCTCTTGACCATTTTTTGACCATATATAACTGTTTCATGCTTAGTATGTTATACTAGGCTTTTTATTTGAGAATCTCTTGAGATAAAAATTAAAATCTAAAAAGATGAAAGAAAAACTTGTATGCCCTTTTTTAAGGCTGAAATCCAAGCTAAACCAATACCGTTTTATTACAAGAGCCATATGGATTCCTACTGGGCAAAAAGACCAGTCATTGCTGCTCTCTGCCCTTGTACAGAATGACTGGTCTTGTAATCTGCCCTCACCCAGTAATACTGTCAGCGCTGCTTTAAAAGGCAATATCTAGGTTTGCAAAGGCCTTTAGTGCACATAAAGTAGATGTATATTGTGTTTTGTTAAGTAATTTTATTAATATGAATGTTTTTGTTGATGTAGTTCAGTTTTAGGCTCATTTCCATGTTTTAATAATGGAGTTTATGAAAATGAATCTTCTGTTTTAATTTCTCTTGCTTAGACTGGTTACATCCATTAACTGGCTGTCATATTGCTGACAGCTTGCAGGTTTGCAGTTGACTTCTTAAACTTGTAACAGGCTATCCTCATATTATGTAGTAAAATTGTAGTCCATAAATATAGTCCACACCTGATCACCACATTAGTAGTGCTAAAAAAAACTGCATAAAATAGTTTATGTATCAATCCGTCATGTGCTTTTAACCACTGAAGCCCCGGAGGATTTGGCTGCTAAAAGACCAGGGGGTTTTTTGCGATTTTTTTACTGCGTGATTTTAATGGACAATTGCGCGGTCGTGCGATGCTGTACCTAAACAAATTTGACGTCCTTTTTTTCCCACAAACAGAGCTTTCTTTTGGTGGTATTTGATCACCTGTGCAATTTTTTGATCATGCACTATAAACAAAAAAAGAGCGTCAATTTTGCAAAAATAACAATATTTTTCACATTTTTTATATGAAATCCCCCCCCCCCCCCCCCCAAAAAAAAATGTAAAAATCAAAATTTTTAACATTTTCAGCCAATTTGTTTTATGCTACATATGTTTGGTAAAAAATATCGCAAAAAGCGTATTTTGATTGGTTTGCGCAAAAGTTATCGCGTTTACTAACAAAGGGAAAGATTTTTGTCATTTTTGGTGTTTTTTTTTTAACGCGTAATGGCGGCGATCTGCGATTTTTTTTTTTTGCGGTACTGCGACATTGCGGCGGACAGATCAGACCCTTGACTGACATTTTTGACACTTTTGGGGTCACCAGTGACATTACTGCAGTAATCAGTGCTATACATATGCACTGTTACTGCAAAAATGACACTGGCAGGGAAGGGGTTAACTGTATTGGAGAGGGAGGGGTTAAGTGTGTCCTAGGGGCGTGTTTCTAACTGTAAAGGGACATGGCTATTGGTGTAAAAACAGAGATCAACGGTCCTACATAGTAGAACCGTCTGATCTTCATTTTTACACCAGGGAGAATGACAGGCGGCTTGTTTACATAAGCCGTCCGCCTTTCTCCCTTCACCGGAGCGATCGTGAGTGACCGGCGGACGATCGGGTTCACCGGTCACACGCACTGACTTGTCAGTGAACGGGGCGGGCGCGCGCCCGCCCGCAATTGGTTAACAAGTCAGTGACAGGCGAGTGACGTAACCCTACGTCACTCTGCCTGGCCGGGGCTGACCGCCGCAGTATATAGTCGTGCGGCGGTCGGCAACCGGTTAAGGAGACTTCATTAGGTATAAAGGATGTGTGCTGCTTCCACCACATCTTGTGTTTATCCTCTTCCCTTCAGCGTGCAAACTCACCAGCAGGTGATGTATAAGGGCTTTGGATGCAACCACAAATCTTTTCTCCTCCAACTCCAGCCTCCATAATAACTTCTATGTGTTATAGGAGCAAATAGACCCAATACGCCTGATATTCTCAGCCTGAGATCCGAAAAGGGACTCCCCAATAATTAGGTGAATATGCCTCTTCCTCCGATCCTCAATGATCCTCTGCTGTCAGTTCCAGCAACAGGCTATGCCTGCTGTGCTTATTCCCTGTGAAGCTCTTTGTTTGGAGAGAAGGAATTTGCAGGGGATTGCTTTGCCCTCATTGCAGGGGGTAATCTTGCATCATTCATTCCTTTCATGCTCCCAGTTTTGGAACTATATTTCCCATGATGCTCGACTTCACTGCAGAGTGCATAAGCATGATGGGAAATTTAGTTTCAAAACATATGGGATGCCAAGGTTCACCATCACTGCTATAGAGTCACACATGTAGGCGTAAACACAGTGCAAAATGACACCCACTCCCTCCTTCCTCCTCCGTGCAACCTGACCAGCTAAATACAAAGGGGTTGGAACATTACATGTAGATTGATGGAGGCTTCACACAGCCTATGACTGGTAGAATTTTGCCCACACTATTCTATTGCCAAAAAATAATAAAGATTTGATTTCAAATATATATTTCTCTTTCGTTCATTGACGGACACAGCTCCTGATCCTCATAACCAATGGGTTATACTGCCCCCTACTGGAGTAGGACACTAGGCAGAAAAAAATAATCTGGCTACGCCTATGGGCAGTCCCTGCTATAGGTACTCCAGTTTTTTTCTGCCTAGTCAGAAGTAAGGACCTAGTTTCTTGCTGGCATCTCTGGTCCTGGCAGATTTTTTCTTTTTAGATAGAAATTTCTCCTGGATTGTTCCTGTGAGATGTACAGTCAACCCAGTCTGGCCAGCCAGCACGCACAGACCTTAGCTCCATGCTAGGTCACCTGCGACAAAGCCCCACTGGATGGAGGCTGGCCTTCGAGTTAAATGCCTCGCGAGGTCACATACAACTGGGTCTCAGCCAGAGTCTCAGCATTCCTCCTGGCTGACAGCCCCCTATTTCAATGGAGAGGGGTTCTGTCTGGGGCGGTGCCCACCTGGTTCCTGGTGTGGTGAGTAGCTGTCCCCCCCCACTCCCACTGGAGGGTTTGGGGTGGACGTGGGCCCCTCCTTGGGACAGCTGGACCCCCCCGGGTTCCCCTTCTTCACATTAGGCACTCACTTTTATCTGTTCCCCCATCCTACCCCCCTCCACTTTATGCTCGGGCTGTTTGGGTGGTCTGGTCCACCTCCTGGGGTGGGGCAGGGTGCTATACTGGTGATGGGGGCTGGAGGGGGGGTGTGGCACCACTGGCGAGCAAACGATCAGCTATGTGGAGGGGGGTTTTACCTGGTGGGAGCTCTTGCCAGGGCCTCCCCCATCTTGCCTGGGTATGTCCTTAAGGCCTAGGGATCCCTCCTGGGTCCCTGGAAGCCTTGTGCTTCCGCGTGGGGCCGCCATTTTGTTGTAACCTGTGTGTTTCTATGCATGGCGGCCATGTTCATGCAGTCCAGCGGCCATTTTACAGTAGTTTGCCATTATTAATAGCAGCAGCCATGACAGTAGAGCTCTGTGGGCGGCAAGTGCTGACTCCTGGATATTTTCACTTCCTGATCGCTGTGTGTGGATTACAGATTATCCTGGTGGCTGCAGATGCCTGTTTCTGCTGGATGGTGAGTCTGGTGGGCCTCTCTCCCTCTCTGCTGAGGATCGCTTAGTGCCTTGTGCCTGGCGACCGGGGGGGTGCTGCCAGTGCAGTGGGGGTTGTCCCTTTGCAGTGTTTTACACTTTTTGTGGGGTCCCCCTGGTGACTCATGCAGTCTTTGGAGCACATCTCCCCACCTGGTCCCCTCTCTGAGGCTACAGGGCCCTCTGAGTCCCAACCATCCATTGATGCACTGATGGCGGTCCTGGAGTCCTTTGTGTCCCAGGTGGAGATTGCTTTTGGGCGACAAGCTAGCAAAAAAGTATAGCTGAGCTGGCGAACCAGCTGGTCCAGGGGCTGCAGTTTATCTGTGATGCCTCATTGGATGCGGCTCGCCTAGTGGCTCTGCTCTCCGTTTCGGCAGTGGTCCTTCAGCGTGCCTTTTTGCTCAAATGCTGGTCTGCGGACCAGACTGCTAAAAAGGCCTTGGCTGATCTACCCTTTCAAGGAGATCACCTGTTTGGAGCTACCCTGGATGACATCGTTAAAGGTCTGATAGGGGGGAAGAGTACCTTTCTTCTGCAGAATACTTAAAGCAAGGAACCTCGTCATAGACGTGGGCCTTCTTTCTTGGCTCATAGGAAGTTTTTTTTTCGTCCCTCAGGGTAGACTGACAAGGGCTCAAAGCCTTTCAGGGCCTCCTCTGGAGGATCCAATCGAGCCTGGTCTGGCAAGCTGAGAACGGGCTTCTCCAGACCCGCTGACAGGGCTCATTTAGCATGAAAGTGCGCGCTCACCCGTATTGGGAGTGAGGTTACCTCTTTGCTGGTTTCTTGACCTGTGGACTTTACGAAGTGGGTAAAGTGGGTCTGCGAAGTCATTCGGTCCAGCTACAAGAGCGAGTTTCGCTCTTGTCCCCAGGCAAGTTTATTTCCTTCCAACTTGCGCCTATCCCCGTACCGCTTACATTGTCTGTTTGGGGTGGTATAAGACCTGTTACTTCAAGGGGTGATTGTAGCGGTTTTGACTTCGGAATGCAGGAAGGAAAGCAAGGTGCGTCCAACCCCCGACCTCAAGGCGCTGAAGTGCTTTGTGTGGGTGCAGAAGTTCAGAATGTCCATTTGCATGGTGGTGGCATCCCTGTGTCGGGCATTTTTTTGGCTCCATCGACATCAAGGATGCTTGCCTTCACACTCTGATATGTGTCTGTCACCAGTGCTTCCTCCACTTTGCAGTGATAGAGGAGCATTATCAGTTTGTGGTGTTACACTCTGGTCTCGCCTCTGCTTCCCAGGTCTTCACAAAAGTGTTGGCACAGTGCTAGCTTTGTTACGCCATTGGGTGATTGCGCTACTGGGCTACTTGGATCACTTCCTTCTGCGAGTGGAGTCTCCTACTGCCCTGGTGGAAAACCTGGAGATCACCATACAAACTCTGCGGGAGCTTGGCTGGATTCTGAATTTTCAGAAGTCTGCTCTTGTTCAGTTCAAAAAGCTGGACTATCTGGGTCTGACTCTGGACTCGGCCTTAGCCAGAGTGCTTCTTCCTCTGGACAAACTCCAGATACTGCAGGCTGCATTTCGTCTCCTGCTGTTCAGCAGATGGTCATCTCTCCGGACTTGCACGTTTGTACAGTTCCATATGAGGAGCAAAGGGGGATTCTGGCCAAATGGGACAAGACACCACAGTTTCTGGACAATCCGATCTGGCTGAGTCGGGGAACGAAGGAGTCCCTGATATGGTGGCTTCATTCTCCAGTGCTTCATCTGGACAAATCCTTCCTCCCCTTGTATTGGACAGTGGTCACCACGGATGGGGAGGCATCCTCGGCAAACATTCTGCTCAGGGGATCTGGACACTGATCGGTAGACTGGACTCTTTCAATGTCTTGGAACTCCAAGCGATCAGA
Source organism: Pelophylax lessonae (assembly GCF_965119305.1). Taxonomy (NCBI): domain Eukaryota; kingdom Metazoa; phylum Chordata; class Amphibia; order Anura; family Ranidae; genus Pelophylax; species Pelophylax lessonae. Next base: position 158,245,602 of record NC_138772.1, read on the forward strand.
CCGTGTCTAGATCGTTGCACAAAATTGTCTTCAGGGATGTCCAGTGTGCATTCAATTGAACAATGCCACAGCCGTGGCTTATGTTAATCACCAAGGGGGCACAATAAGTGTGCTGGCAGCTCTGGAGGTAGCCAGCATTCTAAGGTGGGCAGAACAGTTAGTTCCAGCCTTCTCCGCAGTATACATTTCCGGGGTGGAAAACTGGCAGGTGGATTACCTCAGTCTGCAGGCATTGGGCCAAGAGGGAGTGGTCCTTTCATCCAGAGGTATTTCATCAGTTGTGTCTCCGGTGGGGCATTGCCGAGGTGGATCTGTTGGCGTCTTGGCTCAACAGAAAGGTGCAGAGGTTTTTGGCCCGGTCACGGGATCCTCTGGCTGACACCAGAGACGTGTGTGGCCCTGTGGGGTCAGTATCGTCTGATTTACACCTTCCCTTCTTTCAAGCTTCTGCCAAGACATCTACGCAGGATCGAGGCGGAAAGGATTCTGGTCATCTTAGTGGCTCTGGACTGGCCTCACCGAGCTTGGTATGCTGATCTGGTGCGGTTGGTCACGACATTCCTTGGAAGCTACCTCTCAGGGAGAATCTGATGTCCCAAGGACCAATCTTCCATCCTGCTTTATAGTAGCTGGCTTTGACGGCTTGGCTGTTGAACGGCAGGTGTTGAAGGATAGAGGTTTATCTGAGTCGGTGATTCCTACACTGTTAAAAGAAGGTAAATCTACTTCTAGAAAGATCTACCATCGTACATTGAAGACCTACATTGCGTGGTGCGAGTCTCTTAAGGTTCATCCTCGCTCAGTTTAGGTGGCTCGGATCTTGACCTTCCTTCAACGGGGGGTTGAACAGAAATTGGCCTTGAGTACCATCAAGGGCCAGGTGTCGGCTTTGGTGGTCTTCTTCCAACGACCCTTGGCCACACACTCCCTGGTGCGTACCGTTTGAGAATCTTGGAGAGATTCCTTTGCTTACACTGTCTCAGAAGGTGGCTTTTACCTCTGTGCGCAGGGTGTCAGAACTGGCGGCGTTATCCTGTCATTTACATTACCTGCTGATTCACAGAGATAAGGTGCTTCTTCGCCCCTGTTCGTCATTCCTTCCAAAGGTTGTCTCTGATTTTCATTTAAATGAAGACATTGTGTTGCGTTCCCTGTGTCCCAGGCCTTAACATCTGAAGGAAATTGCTATGCATGCCTTAGATGTGATCTGGGTGTACCTGGCAGCTACGGAGTCTTTTAGGAAATCAGGCTCACTATTTGTGCTCATGGATGGGCTATGGAAAGGGTTGTTTGCTTCCTCTGCAACCATTTTCAGATGAATCAGACAGGCGGTGACTCAGGACTAATCCATCAAGGGTCAGGTTCTTCTTTTCCCTGTCAAGGTGCACTCTACTCGGGCGCTTAGTGCCTCCTGGACCTTCCATCATCAGGCATCAAGGCCTGATCGTGGGTGCACACTTTCACAAAGTTTTATAAAGTGGATGTGTTGGCATCTGTGGATACTTCTTTTGTCCGCAAGGTTTTGCAGGCTGCTGTTTAGAGGACCTGCTCCTCTTCGAGGGTGTATTGTTTTTTTCAGGTGGGCTCCAGTTGTTTTTGTTGAGCTACTTTTGCCTGGTTGGCTACTGTTTAGCCTTGGGAATTTTTTTTGCTGTTCCCACTCCTCATGTTTATCACTGTTTTGGGACATCCCATTGGTTATAAAGATCAGGAGCAGTGTCTGTTAATTAACAAAAGAGAAAATTGGATTTTTTGACATAAGGTAAAATCCATTTCTCTGATGATCATTGACGGACACAGCACCCACCCCTCTGTGGAGTTGTAATTCGTCTGACACCGCTTGTAACAAAACTGAGTACCTATAGCAGGGAGAGGGAGTATACCCCCTGGGCCTGCCTATAGACTTAGCCAGATTCTTTTTTCTACTCCTGTAGGGGGCAAAATAAACCAAAAGTTAAGATCAGGAGCGGTGTCCCTCAATGAACATCAGAGAAATGGGTTTTACGGTAAGTCAAAAATCCCATTTTTTCTGACAATTTAAAACCATTTATTGATATTAATTATTATTTCTCTGTACTCCAAAGCCTGACTTTTTTTTTTTCAATAATTTTTATTGAGATTTTGCATTTAACAGAAAACATTTAATAAAAATGAACATGCATCAAATACATCTATCAAGAGGACATAGAGTTTGTGAATTTATCAAAATCTTATAAGTGGACAATATGACAGTATACGTCCAATGGACCCATTATAAATTTGTTTCGGGCAGAGGGGGAACTGAATAACCCCCCGGCACCCCTACCGGGAGCTACCTGTGCCAGGTAACGCAACGGCCCACCTGTATACCCAACACTGCACAATATAAAAGTACTGTCCAATAAATTTGAGACTTGAGCACGAATATCCAACATTAAGAAAAAACAGTGTCAATAAGAGAAGTAGAGAGAATACGGAATAACAAGAAAACAGTGTATAAGGATTCCAGGTTCAAGGTAAATTGAAGTGAGTGCACCAGGGTTGCCACGTTACTTTCAACTTTTTTAACAAGCCGTCTTTGGAGGCCATTAATTGTTCATGTATATTTCGTTGATTTGTATAACCAGTTCCTTTACTGTAGGAACATCACTAGTTTTCCATTTCCTCATTGTAATTGCTCTAGCTGCAAATATAATTTGCATGCAGATTGGTCTGAGGGATGAATGACTTCAGTACCAATACCCAAGATGGGCCAAGGTGGGGCTTGGTTTCATAAAGAAACCTGTCAATTTTGCAATCAATTTGTATACTGCTGACCAGAAGCCACGCAAGTGTGGGCAGGACCAAATCATGTGAAGCAGTGTGCCTATGTGTCCTCATTCTGTTCAGAGAATTTTTTCAGTAGATAAGGCGTGAAGTACCACCTTTGCTGCAGTTTTTGGGCTGTCTCCCAGTAATTGGAACATCTCGAATACTGGTAATTGCGTTTGATTGCTTCTAGCCATTGTGCATCTGAAATTGATATGCCAAGGTCCTTCTCCCATTTGCTCATATAAGTGAATTTTACAAAGGTGGACTTGGAGCTGGAGAAGAGTGTAAAACAGCGAGATACCTTTGCAAATAGGTTTTTGTGCAGACCAGTATTGCCATACCTGAGACGGCCTGACTTTTTTTTATTTTGACCATCTGACCAGCAGCAGAGGACTAGAAGCTCCTCCAGCTTATGTTTCCCTTCAGACAGGCTGGGAAGGAGCTGGGTCTTGTGACAGCTGTATATCTTTTAGAAAAAAGCTACTTACATTTTTTATTTTAGTTAAGTGCCATCATCCACACATGGAAATAGAAGGGACAATGTAAATTAAACAGTGTGTGTTTAGTATCACTTTAACCACTTCAGCTCTGGAAAGTTTTACCCCCTTAATGACCAGGCCATTTTTTGGGATTCGCGACTGCGTTACCTTAATGAAAAATTGCGCGGTCATGCGACGCTTGACCCAAATACAATTGATGTTTTTATTTTCCCACCAATAGAGCTTTCTTTTGGTGGTATTTGATCACCTCTGCAGTTTTTAGATTTTGTGCTATAAACAAAAAAAAAAAAAAACAACAATTTTGAAAAAAACACAATATTTTTTTACTTTCTGCTATAAAACATTCCCAATAAAAAAAATTTAAAAATCAAATTTTTTTTTATCAGTTTAGACCAATTTGTATTCTGCTACATATTTTTGGTAAAAAAAAAAAATCCCCAAAAACTTATTTTAACTGGTTTGCGCAAAAGTTATAGCATTTACAAACTACGGTATAGATTTTTGGACTTTTATTTTTATTAGTAATGGCGGCAATCTTCAATTTTTAGCGGGACTGCGACATTGTGGCGGACAGATCGGACCCCTTACTGACATTTTTGGCACTTTTTGTGGACCAGTGACATTAATACAGTAATCAGTGCTAAATAATATGCACTGTTACTGTATAAATGACACTGGCAAGGAATGGGTTAACACTGGGGGTGATCAAAGGGGTTAATGTATGCCTAAATATACTTACTGACTGTGTGGGGGAATCTGGGTTTCAGCTTAGCTGAAACTCCTGATCTCTCCCTGCCTGTGTGACAGAAGACTCGCCTGCTTTGTTTACATAAGCAGGCGGGTCTTCTGTCAGTTTATCTGACGATTGCGGGAGGCCGACGGTGATCCCCGCCACTCCTCCCGCAGCCCACCTCCCGCTGTGTCTAAACAGGCACATAATCACGTCGATATACGTGGTTTTGCGCAGCCGAGCAGCAGTATATTTGCAGTGGGCGGTTGGCAACTGGTTAAGGTTTACAAAAGTGTGTTTAAAGGTTCTTTACTAGGTTTAGTTCAGTACTATCAAAGATTGAAGATAACACATTTAACTTCTTTAATCTCCCCACAAGTCTAAATATCTCTTCCCGAGCGAAGTATCCTGTGAAATCATAACAAAATAAGCTTCATCAAACAATTTATGAAAGGGGAGTAGAGGGAAATAAGGGTCTAGTATAGTAGGGACTTCACAAGGGTCATGGATGTGAGAGGTAAGGAATCCATGGGTCCCAGGCCACTTCCTGATTTGGTTAGTAATTTATTAAAATGCCTATTGTTTTAGACCATTCACTCTTCTGGTGAATGTTGTAAACTGTTTTCTCTTAGGATCAAATTTTGAGAATGTTAGATTCACCCTGTGAAAGACAACTCCGATATCAGAAAATACAATTTTGCACATATTAAAATATTAGCATATTTTGTGCGAATACGAATACCTTCACACAACGATTTTTTTTTATTTATAAATGGGCCCCAAGGAGTCATCTAATTGTCCCATAGGTAGGTTCTGAAGCTGGTAACTGCTTTTCCAAAAGGGTGTTTCTCTTACGTCCTCCGACAGTCGCCGCCTCTTCATATTCGTCACAATGGGGTAATTGACCTTTGCTCCGTAGGAGTAGCTAGGCAACAGAATATGTCAATATTAAAGCTTTTAACATATCCCACCCCCAGGGGGTGGTCCCCTCAGTCAATACCCTCCTACTTCCTGTATCCATACCTCAGTTTCATTGTCTAGCTTGTCAGGAGTAGCTGGATGTCTCTATGCTGGGGCATTTTGTCTCAACCTTTCTCTTCTTTTTTGATTTTATTTGAGTTTTTTTCTCTCTCTTTGCTTAGCTGTTACTTTTGTCAGCATTCTGATGAAGAGGATCATGCGGGCTGGGTCTTGGGCTGATCCCCCTGGTCGCAGGTTGTGGGTCAGTGGCTTCCCAGCCTGCCATCGAGCGTTCAGTCAGGTATTTTTCCTGGCACAGTGAACGACCCATCCCTGTTCGCTGCAGGGATGCTATGGTGAGGTGGCTACCTCACTGGACGCCATGCGGTTTCGCACCGCAGTTCTACTGCGTCCTGACTGCGACTCTCCCTGTCTCATGTACAGCGACTTGATCGCCTGGGCGGGTTCCCCACGCCATTTAGGAGGTAAGTGTATCTTTGTGGGGACCTGTCTGTTTTTTGGGGGGGTGTCAGTCTGGGACTGTGTAACCCTGCCTCTGTTCACACTAATGGACTCCCTATCTGTCTTGGCTGCATTCTGTGGGCTGCAAGGAGGGGGGCTATGCTGCACTATATCTGTGTCAGGCCGTGTGCTATTTTTTACTGTGTGACAGGCTGTGTGCTGCGGGGCATGATTGGATCGTGTTATGCACACTTGCGGCGACCGCTGCTGCGGTCCGCCATTGTTTTTTATTATACTGCACATGTACTGTGATTTTCACAGTGTGTGGGGAGCGGCGTTTTCGGCCAAGCGCCGCCATTTTGGCGGCGATCGCTGCGGCCGCATGCTAGCACTGCGGGCGGCCATTTTTTTGTAGCCGTCCATAGGCTTTAACAGAGCGCCCTGTGTTGCATCACTTCCTTTTCCCTGGGCGCACCGATCGAGGCAGCAGCAGCAGCGGTGGTCTCTCCAGGTTTTATCCTCTCTATCCCTGTTATCCTTGCCTAAGTTTGTACTTTTCCCTGTGGGGGTCGGCTTTGTGCTGGTGTGTGAGTGCGGGGGGCTGCGCTCGCCGCGCTTTTAAAGGGGCAGTTACCCTTTATTCTTCTGCAAACTTTTGGGGGCATGGACTCTCAGGAAAGCAAATTTCCTCTCACTCTGGTGGGAAGCCAAGGGGCTGCTGTTCCCCCCCGGGGGATGATTTGGCTACTGTTGTGGCTAACCTTGCTTCTCAGGTGCAAATGCTTGTGGCTGCTCAATCCACAAAACGGCCCAGAGTTTCAATTTCCTCTGATTCAGAGGGTGATGGTGATGGGGCTGCTGTGGCTGGGGTCTCCTTATCGGGGTCCCGTTCCTCCCTGGATCTTGTGGGGTCTGAGGTGGAGGCTGAGGTTGAAGGGGTTGATGATTCCCCCCCTGGCTCGTCTGAAGAGCTTGCACTCATGGATGAATTGGTTGCTTCTATCAAACAAACACTGCGTTTGCAGGATGAACCATGTCCTCCTGCTGTCCTGGCCTCTTATGGGACGCAGCGAAGACGCAAGACATCGCAAGTTTTTCCTTGCACTGAAGATTTTCAGCGCGCTGTTAGTGAACAATGGCGCAATTTACGCAAGCCTTTTGCTGTGCCAAGTAGGTTCAAGCTGCGTTATCCTTTCACACCCGCTACTGATGAACGTTGGTGTGTGCCGCCTCCGGTGGATCACGCGGTGGCGGTTTTGAATAAGTCCACTGCGATTCCTGCTGAGGATACCCCGGTGTTCCGGGATGCCACGGACAGGAGGCTGGAGTCTCTTGCCCGTCATACTTATTCGGTTACCGGTTCTATGCTGAAAGCTATTTTTGCTTCACTTATGGCAGCTCAGGCTGTCGCGAATTGGACGCAGGTGCTTAGGCGCGTCCTGGTGGCTGACTCTGCCCCACCGGCGACGTTGGATATGGTGGATCAAATCCATCAGGGTGTCATGTATTTGTGTGATGCAGACTTGGATATAGTACCGTTGGCTGCACGTGTGCACAGTGTGGCGGTGTTGTCTCGCCGCCTGATTTGGCTGAAGTGTTGGTCTGTGGACCAATCTTCGTGCAAAACTTTAGCTAATCTGCCCTATAATGGATCTCGCCTTTTTGGCGACTCCTTGGATACGCTGATAAAGGGGATCACGGGTGGTAAGAGCACGCTCTTGCCCCAATTCCACAAGGCTAAGGCTGCTACTGGTAAGAAGCAGTCTTCCTTTAGGCCCTCTCAGGGGTCCTTTCGTGCCTTTCGGTCGCACTATAAGGGCAAACCCTTCAAAGGTCAAGGCTCCCAAAAGAAGCCGTGGACAGGTAAGCAGAAGTCCGGCCAGTCCGGATCCGCTGCCCATAACAATGCGGCCTGAAGGGGCGCCCTCACCCAGTTCTGGGGTGGGGGGACGCTTGCTCGGTTTTCTTCAGCCCTGGCTGGCCCGTGTTCGGGACAGGTGGGTTCAGGAAATCGTTCGGTCTGGTTACAAGATCGAGTTTCTCTCTCGGACGGAGAGCAGATTTTTTTCCTCAAATCTTCAACTGTCTCCGGAGCGTTTGCGGGATCTTCACCTAGCGGTGCAGGACCTGCGGGCTCAGGGAGTGGTGGTCCCGGTACCTCATCGGGACAGATTTTGGGGGTTCTATTCCAATCTGTTCACCATGCCCAGGAAGGAGGGCAAGGTACGTCCGATTCTGGACTTGAAGTCTCTGAACTGCTTTGTGCGGGTCCGAAAGTTCCGCATGGAATCCCTGCGGTTGGTGGTGGCTGCCCTCTTTCCAGGGGAATTCATGGCTTCCATCGACTTGAAGGATGCGTACCTTCACATCCCGATTTTCGAGGGTCACCAGAGGTACCTTCGATTCGCCATTGCGGAGGATCATTACCAATTCGTGGCGCTACCTTTTGGTCTCGCTTCGGCTCCACGGGTATTCACCAAGGTGCTTGCACCGGTTCTGGCCTTGTTGAGAACCCAGGGAATCTCTGTCCTGGGGTATCTGGACGACATTCTAGTTCGGTCTGCGACCGACCAGGGTCTGGTGAAGGACCTGTCCGTCACGCTGCAGACTCTGCAGGAGTTTGGTTGGACGATAAATGTTCCAAAATCGACGCTGTGTCCGTCGGTTCGTCTTCCCTACCTGGGAATGATTCTGGACTCGGTCCAAGCGAAGGTCTTCCTACCGGACGACAAACTCAGGACTCTTCGGGAAGAAGTCAGGTCCCTCAGGGACGTTCCGTGCTCGTCCCTCCGGACGTGCATGCGCGATGTCTGGGATTGATGGTCTCGACCTTCGAGGCGATTCCCTTCGCCCAGTTTCACACGTGGGGTCTCCAAGCGGAGATCCTGTCCAGGTGGGACGGGCGACCGCAATCTCTGGATCTCCAGATTTCGTTGAGCCATCGCACCAGAAGGGATCTTCGGTGGTGGCTCCAGTCCCCGGCGGTGTCGGGGGGCAAGTCTTTTCGTCCTCTTTCATGGACGGTGGTCACCACGGATGCCAGCCTGTCGGGCTGGGGTGGTGTTCTGGGCGTTCTGTCCGCCCAGGGAACTTGGTCGGAGGAGGAATCCTCCCTTCCGATCAACATTCTGGAATTACGAGCGATAAATCTCTGCCTTCGACGTTGGACGGACAGGCTGCAGGGCCGTCCGGTTCGGGTGCAGACGGTCAATGCCACGGCAGTGGCCTACATCAACCACCAAGGGGGCACCAGGAGTGCCCGAGCGGCTCGGGAGGTGGCCGACATTCTGTCTTGGGCCGAGACACGTCCCGGCGATATCGGCGGTTCACATTCCGGGGGGTGGAGAACTGGCAGGCGGACTATCTGAGTCGCCAGTCCCGGGACCAGGGGGAATGGTCACTCCACCCGGATGTCTTCCAGATGTTGTGCGCGAAGTGGGGTCTTCCGGAGGTAGACCTGTTCGCGTCTCGTCTGAACGCAAAAGTGGAAAGATTCGTGGCAAGGACGCGCGACCCTCGGGCAGACGCGTCAGACGCGTTGGTAGCTCCGTGGCATCGGTATCGACTGATGTATGCATTTCCACCGATTCATCTGCTGTCCAGGTTCCTTCGCAGGTTGACCTCGGAACCGCACACGGTGATTCTTGTGGCACCGGACTGGCCTCGCCGGTCCTGGTACGCGGACCTCGTGAATCTGGCGGTCGACGCTCCATGGCGTCTGCCTCTGCGAGAAGATCTCCTGTCTCAAGGACCGATATTCCATCCTGCTTTACAGTCGCTGGCTTTGACGGCCTGGCTGTTGAAACTGAGGTCCTGAAGGATAGGGGTCTCTCCCCTGGGGTCATCCACACCTTGATCAGCGCGAGGAAGTCTTCCTCGGGGAAGGTTTACTACCGTACTTGGAAGGCCTATTTTGCCTGGTGTGAGTCCAGGGGGTATTCCCCTCGCACATACTCGGTGTCTAGGGTGTTATCCTTCCTTCAAACGGGTGTTGACCAGCGTTTGGCGCTGGCTACGATCAAGGGTCAGGTTTCTGCGCTGGCCGTTCTTTTTCAACGTCCTGTGGCATCTAATCCTTTGGTTAGTACTTTTGTTCAGGGGGTGCGGCACTTAGTCCCCCCTAGGAGGGATCCTTTGTCTCCTTGGGACTTGAACCTTGTTCTGTCTGTGTTGCAACGTGCTCCTTTCGAACAGATCAGGAAGATCTCTTTGTCCCTGTTGTCCAAGAAGGTCGCCTTTTTGGTGGCGATCACTTCGGCTCGCAGAGTGTCGGAGCTGGCAGCTTTATCCTGCAGGTCTCTGTATCTGGTCATTCACTTGGATAAGGTGGTCTTGCGACCTAACCCTTCTTTTCTTCCGAAGAGGATTTCGGATTTTCACCTCAATGAGGACATTGTCTTGCCTTCGCTCTGCGCAAAGCCTAAGCATCCGAAGGAGGTGGACTTGCATTCCTTGGATGTTGTTCGGGCGCTTAGGGTTTACCTAAAAGTGACTGACTCTTTTCGCAAGACGGATTCTTTGTTTGTCCTTCCAGAGGGACCTCGGAAGGGCATGGCGGCGTTGGCTTCTACCATCGCCAAATGGATCAGACAGACCATTTAGCAGGCATATGCTTTGAAGGGGAAAGTTCCTCCTATGCCTGTGAAGGCGCACTCTACCAGATCTCTGAGTACGTCTTGGGCCTGTCGTCATGGGGCTTCTGTGGCCCAGGTGTGTAAGGCGGCGACTTGGTCGACCGTTCACACGTTCACAAAATTCTACAAGGTGGATGTTCAGGCATCGGCAGATGCTTCCTTTGGCCACAAGGTTCTTAGTGCGGCGGTTCCTTGGGGTCCTTTGTTTTTGGACCCTTGGCTGTTGGGATATGTTTTTTATCCCTAGGTTATTTGTTTTTTCCTGGGTTGTTGCTCCTGTTGAGCAAGTTCTTTCATGCTTCCCAGCTGGTTTCCTTCCTTTGGTAAGGTTCCTTTCTCTGATGTGGAGACTGCGTTGCCTTGGGCGCGGCTGCGTTTCCCACCCCTCATGTTTGCACTGCTTTGGGACGTCCCCATTGTGACGAATATGAAGAGGCGGCGACTGTCGGAGGACGTAAGAGAAAACGGAATTTTTGTAAAATCTTACCTGTAAAATTCCTTTCTCTGAGTCCTCCGACAGTCGCCGCCCCCGCCCCTCTTTTGAGGTTTGGTTGTATACTCTACTGCTATTCCACTAAAACTGAGGTATGGATACAGGAAGTAGGAGGGTATTGACTGAGGGGACCACCCCCTGGGGGTGGGATATGTTAAAAGCTTTAATATTGACATATTCTGTTGCCTAGCTACTCCTACGGAGAAAAGGTCAATTACCCCATTGTGACGAATATGAAGAGGCGGCGACTGTCGGAGGACTCAGAGAAAGGAATTTTACAGGTAAGATTTTACAAAAATTCAGTTTTAATATCACTTAAAACAAAAAATACCAAAAAACTTTATAACTGGAAACACGTGTTTATTACAGAATGGCAAATGCTCTCTATGTATAATTGTTTGTAATATTCTAACTTAATCCTGTTGGTTGGAAGATAAAGTAATAAAGATCTAATGCAATTAAAAATGTGTGACTGAACTATGGCAATTTGCATTGATTTTTGATGAGACGTTAATAGGAATAAAACCTGCAGCCTTGTTTTATTTATGGTTATAAGTATTGAGTCTGTAGCTCCATAGCATAAGGGTTCATTTTATCACCTGACAATGATTCTGCCGCTCTTCTTGAAGCAGGGCTGTTTTTATCACCATTCTAAAGCAAGCTTGCTGCTGTATCTAAGGGTCTCTTCCTGGGATATCGCACCTTTTAACCAAACAAGACTGGTGACTTAACAAGTGAGAGGGACCTCCCGATGGCTTTGCTAAATAAGAGCAGCCTTCAGAAGCGTCAAGAGAAATTATTTCTTTACTGAAAGCAGTTCAGCAGTCATTTTCCAGTGGGGACCTCACATAACTTCACTAGCCTGCAGCTCAAGAATGTATACTGTACTTTTAATATAGTACTTCTTACTGTATGGGGAATTTATAGCCACTATCCTTTTTCTTTTTGTTTTAAATGTGATATATATATATATAAATATATATATATATATATATATATATATATATATATATACGTATGTGTATATATATATATATATATATATATATATATATATATATATATATATATATATATATATGTGTGTGTGTGTGTATGTATATATATATATATATATATATATATACATATACATACACACACACACACAGTATCTCACAAAAGTGACTAAACCCCTCACATTTTTGTAAATATTTTATTATATCTTTTCTTGTGACAACACTAAAGAAATTACAATTTACTACAATGTAAAGTAGTGAGTGTACAGTTTGTATAACAGTGTACACTTGCTGTCCCCTCAAAATAGCTCAACACACAGCCAATAATGTCTAAACTGCTGGCCACAAAAGTGAGTACACCCATAAGTGGAATAGTCCACATTGGGCCCAAAGTGTCAATATTTTGTGTGGCCACCATATTTTTCTAGCACTGCCTTAACCCTCTTGGGCATGGAGTTCACCAGAGCTTCACAGGTTGCCACTGATGTCCTCCTCCACTCCTCCATGATGACATCACAGAGCTGGTGGATGTTAGAGACCTTGTGTTCCTCCACCTTCCATTTGAGGATGCCCCACAGATGCTCAATAGGGTTCAGGTCTGGAGACATGCTTGGCCAGTCCGTCACCTTTACCCTCACCTTCTTTAGCAAGGCAGTAGTCATCCTGGAGGTTTGTTTGGGGTCTTTATTACACTTGTCTTTGTACTCCCTACCTGGTTACCCCTACACACGCTTAACACCATCTGAACCAAATATGTTTGTCTTGGTCTCATCAGACCACAGGACATGGTTCTAGTATGCAGCGTATGGTCTGAGCACTGACAGGCTGACCCCCCGCCTCTTCAACCTCAACCTCTGCAGCAATGCTGGCAGAACTCAAATGTCTATTTCCCAAAGACAACCTCTGAATATGAAGCTGGATGCGTGTACTCAACCACTTTGGTCGACAATGCCGAGGCTTGTTCTGAGTGGAACCAGTCCTTGGCCACCGCACTGCAACTCAGTTTCAGGGTCTTGGCAATCTTCCTTTAGCCTAGGCCATCTTTATGTAGAGCAACAATTCTTTTTTTTTCAGAGCCTCATAGTTCCTTACCATGAGGGATGTTTACATTCCTTGTAATAGGAATAAAAGTGATCAAAGTGTAAAAAAAAAAAAAAATAATTAAAATAAACAATTAAAAAATAAAACAGTTTTATGAATAAAAAAAAAAACACTAAAGTTAACCCAAGTTTTTTGTATAATGTGAAAGATGATGTTAAGCCGAGTAAATAGATACCTAACATGTCACGCTTTAAAATTGCGCGCACTCGTGGAATGACGCTAAACTTCGGTACTTAAAAATCTCCATAGGCAACGCTTTAAAATTTTTTACAGGTTACATGTTTAGAGTTACAGAGGAGGTCTTTGGCTAGAATTGTTGCTCTCGGTCTAACGTTTGTGGCTATACCTCACATGTATGGATTGAACGCCCGTTTACATATGTGGCCGCGATGTATGCATGCGTTTGCTTCTGCGTGCAAGCACCCAGAGATGGGGGCACTTTAAAAAATATTTTTTTTTTTCCAAAAAAATCGCGTTTGAAAAATTTCTGCACAAATACCGTGTGACATAAAAAGTTGCAATGACCGCCATTTTTTTCCCTAGGGTGTCTGCTAAAAAACAATATGTAATGTTTGGGGGTTCTGAGTAATTTTCTAGCAAAAAAATGATGATTTTTACATGTAGAAGCTGAGTGCCAGAAAAGGCCTGGTATGGAAGTGGTTAAAAACCTTTTATAGCTAATTAATTCACAGTTTGCCGTAAATAATGGCCCTATAATAATTTCTCTCATTGGCATGTCCTGCAATACCTAGTATGTGTTGCATAATCATTTAGGTACTTGTATGCTCTGCATAACTGCGTTTGTGTTTGTATGTAGGTGTGCAGGGGGACTTTTTTCTGTGTTTCAATTTTTTCACCTAAAGAGGTAGTAAACCCCTGCAAGTTTATGCCATAACGTGCTAGTAGTAGTCATTTTGCATCTAGGATTTGCATAGCAAATAGAGACAAATAGAATGAATACATTTGTGTGTATGGACAACATTATACTTTGCATTTACTCCAGTTTTTATAATTTTTTCAATACATAGCCTATTTGGATCTATAATGTTTTTTTGTATGCATTTGTTGGCTCAGAATACCAATATAAGCAGTAAATCTGTCTATATTTTGCCCCTCCTGGTTTCTCGCCTCATCAACATGAGATTTTTTTTTTTTATTAGAACCTTTTTGTTATCAATACACGTTATTTTAGTCCCTTAACTCCATCTTTGCCTCTCTATGCTACACAGGCAGATCATGGCTGGTGGAAGGTGCCAGCAGGGGGCTCTGCATAGCTTCCAGAAAACATTACAGCACATTGCCTCAGTTCTCTTTTCAAGAGCTCTAAGTCCAGATGTAAGCAGTGGGCTGGCTCTTTAGGTGTCACTAAACCCACAACCGTAAAATCAGTCTGTATATGCAGTAAAATGCTTGTTATATTCACTGTGGAACCTAAGGGGTCAATCCTCTGAATTGTGTAAAAAGGCTGTTTGATTCTGTCTTCTCTGATCCTCCCCTTCTTCCACAGTCCCCAAACCATCGCCTGATAGAACAGAGCTTGGGGGCAAGCTGCACATGCTCAGTTTGGTGTGTATTGCTAGAAAGTTTTTTTTATTTTTCTTAGGAGAGTGCATGTGATCAGCACAGAGCCAATCAGCACTCTCCAGACAGAGGGTCAGGGGTCCTGCAGCCTCATAAGGAGGGAAGAATGAAAACTCCTCCTACAAGCTTTAACCAGACACTCATAGAAGTCGCAAGACTTCTCTAACTGCTGAAGAGAAAAGGTATTTGGTATTTAAAATGTTTCCATTTCCGTGTTCTGTGTACTGTGGGAGACCAGATATAGTGAATGCAGGGTCCTGGGTTTAGTAACACTTTAAGATAAATTATATAAATAAAAAAAAATGCTTTGAGGTTTGTCTGAAGAAATGGGTGTTCCTAGGAGTACTACATTAGCATGCAGACTGCCCAAGGTAAAGACTTTGTGATGCTGAGCCTCCAAAATGAGAAAAATGTAAATCCAGTAAATGAAAGAAAAGGACCAGCGATGGTCAAGCTAGGATGCTTGGCATTCTCCAGCCAGAAAATTAGGTACGTTTCATCTAACTTGTATTAGCCTCCTATGCACACTGCGAGAAGCTTAGAGTGTGCAATGAAATCAGAGTAAGCAATTTCAGTATAGGAGGGGGACCTGTTCAATGGTGCAAGGCTGGAGTTCAGCTTTAAAAGTAATTAGGTTCTGCACAATTGTTGTGCTTTACTGCCCCTTCTGCCACTGCTAGTCCAAAAGTCAGATGACTCCTTTAAAACCATGCTGTCGCTATCTGAGTGGTATCTTAGCTCACTTGTTAAGCAGGATACCTTTATAGAAATAAATGAATGAAAATTAAAATCTAAGGTAAATAGGATACCATAAAATAGAGAAAATGAAAATGCACTGTAATTTCCCTTTACTCTTCTCAATACATCATTGCTAAAAAATGGTTTGCAGAATTTTAGCCTGTCTGATGAATAAAACTTCAAGTAGGGTTTGCTAACAACTAAGTGTAAACTGTTGTAAAATACTTCTCCATTATACTAATAAATGGTGATGATTAACACTTCATCACGTCTAACTAAAACAGTGACTTAGAACTAAAGGAAAAACTTTTCTTTTTCTCATTTTGGATAGATTAAGTAAGGGTTCTACCCCTGTCAGATTTTTCTGTTTTTTGCTATGTGTGTATTTTCGTTCACTTCCTGTCCCACAGCCAAAACAGGAAGTAATAGGAAATCCCACCAAAGTGTAGGATTCCCTGGTTGTCACCAGGGTCAATGGAATTAGTGTCCCTATTGGAAGATTTCCCCTCTATTACTGTTCTAGAGACAACCCACAATTTGGGATTTTCTTCTACTTTCACTTAAATTGATAATGGTAAACGTTAAAAATAGAGAGAATGTTCCTTATAGGGAGCACAGACCGCAATAAGATTGACACTTTATTTCCTCTCTCCACTCTATCTAAAGCTAAATAAAAGTTTTGCTTTTCGGTAGAAGTCATTTAACGGAAACTGAACTCAAAAAGTAGAGTTCTGTATTATAGGGAAAAAAATAATAATGGTGCCAAAGCTGCACCCTGAAAATGCACTTTTTGTCCTAAATTTTTCCTGAAAAACAGCAGTCTGCTTCCATTTGTGGCGGTTCCTAGGCACTCCTGTGCTCCAATGCTGTATACAGTATGTACAGTGTGAAATCTAGGGTACTGCTGCCTCTGTTTGCTAGTTTCAGGACATTTTCAATGAGTTTATGTCACTACTGTGCTAATTGTTCTTTTTGCTGGAGGTTCTGACAATAGGAAGCAAAGCCCTGCCTCTAAAGAGATAGATGCCACCACACAGACACAGTGCAGAAAAAAAAGCATTGTAAATCTGTAAAGGGGACAAGATCAGTTACAGAAATCCCACAGGCAATGGTCATGACTTCGCCCTGTGCTTGCTTTTTTCCTATGCACGGCTTCCGAAGTTCAGTTCTTTTTCAAAGGCCAATTGAAGTTGCCAAAAAAGATATTCAGATAGACTTTGGGGTTTATTTACTTAAAGGCAAATCCACTGTGCACTACAAGTGCACCTCAAGTGTAGTTGGAAGTGTAGTTGCTGTAGATCTGAGGGGAAGCTCTGCTGATTTATATCATGCAATCATGTGCAATCAAAAATTGTGTGTTTTTTTTTTTCCTTGCATGTCCCCTTCAGATCTATATCAACTGCACTTTCAAATGCAGTGCACTTGTAGTGCACAGTGGATTGGACTTTAGTAAATCAACCCCACTGTACTGTGAACAAGAACACCAAAGGCATTAAAAACCCAACAGGTGTTTTGTTCTCTCTCCACACCATCCAAATCTAAATTAAAGCTTTGCATTCAGTTATACATTAAACAAGTACTGATTACTGTTGTCAACCACTGCCCTACTGTAGAAGAAGACAAATTTTTCCATTTTTCAGAGATGCATGACCTTGCTGCATTTATCAAATTAATCACTAATGAGCATTGATATCTTCTCTTGGATAAAGAGCTAAGGTGCAAAAGGCAAGCTGCTAGATTATCTCCTAAAGATAGGCCAGTGAGATCATGATTCATTTTACAGATCACAAGCCAATAAGGCCTGACTCACAAACAGGCCAAGAATATATGCATACTGTTCCTTCAGTTTCCACACACCTCCAGCAAAAAGGATTCATCCAGAAATAAATCCTATGTAGTCCCGCAGGGACCCTATACTATCTGGTAAGAATCTTATATCTAGACTCTTGAAATTTGGAAGCAATTGAGAATTTATAAGCAATATAATCTTTATGTGCACATTGTTCACCTGTAATTTGCTGATTCAAGTCTTGTTCACACTTCAACAGAAATGGGGGGAATCGTTTTCTGTTGGAGCAATACGTTTAGGTTTTAGAGTAGGTTATCGAGAGACAGTGCTAATTCAGAGATGGATGTCTACATAAAATGTCATATGCAGTCAACTTAGGGAGATCAGAGTGTTTGATGTCTAGGGAAGTAATAAGGTGTTTGAGCTGTAAAGCCTGCCAGAATGGCAATTGTGAGGAAATCATGGCTTGTATGTCAGGTATTGATTTCCAGTTTTCCTCTGCTAGGAAATTGTTTAACCTGGATATATGATTACGAAGGAAAAGCTAACATTTGGGTCTTGTATCCAGTATAGAAAACCAGGGTTTCCTGCAGTTGGCATCATAAGAGAGTTCTTAGTTGAGGAAAGGACAGTTCTTCTGTTCTTTGTATAACCTTTGTTGTTGTTCCCATCAGAGGATGGTTTAAGTGTTGGGCAGTTGGTTATGGATGGCCGTGTGAGTGTCTGGAGGGGAAGGGGTGAGAAAGCTTGCTCAAGGGTCACCCAACGCTTTTTTTACGCATGTTTGCACCAATCCAGTACTCTTGCTAGGTGGATCATCTGGAGATAAAGGGCTGGGTTGGGGAAAACCCACACCTTTTCTATGTTTTGGAAGACTCAGAATATCTGCTTTTATTCTGGATGTTTGATCTACCCACAGAACCTGACAGAATTCACATTTCAGTTTTTCCCCAAAAAAATGGGGAGGGGGGTAAATGTAGTGTGTAGAAATCAGGAGAGTTACAGAAACCCCCCTTGGGGGGGGGGACATTCATTCTTAGAATGCTATACCTCCCAAACCATGTTTGTGTAGAGTGTCTCCAATTCTTTAGATACTGTCAGAGCTTTGCTAGTAAGAAGGGAAAAAGTTTACTTCAAATATATTTTTGGGGTAACAACCCCCTGGTACTTAAGTTTTCCTTTTGTTCACTTAGGGAAAATGTATCTCTAAGGCCTTCATACTGATAGATGGGATAGTCATTTTTTAAAGCTTCTGACTTGGTTAGATTGATTTTATAGTTTGAGAATTTTGAAAAAGCCTTAAGTCCTTGTGATAGGTTAAGAAGAAAAATAAAAAACAGCAGGTCACCTGCATAAGCAATGACCTTGTGCTGTGTGTTGTTCACCTCGACCCCCCCCCCCCCCCCCATTATGTCTGGGGTCTTTTTACACCATCTGATTAGATATAGGCTCCATTGTCAGAATAAAAATAAGCAGTGAGAGCGGACAGCCCTGTCTGGTGACATTAGAAAAAAAAAAAAAATCTGATGAGATGACATCTTTACCGCTGCAACTGGATGTGGATACATGGCATTTATCTATCTTCGCATATTATTGCCTAGGTCTTAAAGGTCTTCTCTGCATCTGTTGAAAGAAGCAACAGACAGAGGGACTTGACATGGCCAAAATTAAAGTGATTCTAAAGTTTGTAATTTTGTTTTAAAAAAATAACAAACCTGTTATCTACCTGGTCTGTGCAATGGTTTTGCACAGAGCAGCCCTGATCCCCTTCTTTTTGGGTCCCCCACCGGTTATGGCTCATACCTTCGTGGAGTGCCTCAAATAGCAAGCCTCTTACTTTGGGGGCACTTTAGCAGGTTCGCTCCTGTGAATGGACATTGTCCATTCACACACACAGAGTGCAGTTCAGCCCCGCCCCCACTCTCTCCTCATTGGCTCACTAGCTGTGATTGACAGCAGCAGGAGCCAATGGGTCCCACTGCTGTGTGAGCTAATGAGAGAGAAACCTGCAAGAGCCGCTGCTCTTTTGCTCATGCAGGGCTTTTTTTCCTCAGAAAATAGGTACAGGAACTCAACCACGGTCCCTCTTTGGCCTTTGGAAACCATATTGATAAGCTCTGCTGAAAAGTTTTTTAGTAATAGAGAAGCCATCTGGCCCAGGGGCTTTTCCTGTTGCCATAGGTTTGATAGCCTTCGATCGTTCTTCTGCAGTTAAGGGATCCTCCATGGAATCCCTTGCCTGGGGTAATAATTTGGGTAAATCTGCCCTTGTAAGGTATTGATCTATAAGATCCTCCCTTAACTGATGTTGTGATTCTGGTAAATACTTGGGATTTATAGAATTCTTTGAAACGATCCACTTGCACAGTGACAAGTTGAGTTGTGAACGTCTGAGTCATGGTAGTGCTAATTGAATTGATCTCGCTAATAATCTTCCTGATTTATTGCCAAGCTCAGTGTAGGGAGAGCATCTTGTTAACCTGGTCCTGCTGTTGGCGGAGCTCCACCACCTTTGACGCTGCCAATGATTGTGTGTAATTTACAATGACTGTATTTGGGCTATTAAAGTAGAACACTTATCTAGTCTTTCTCTAGTGTCCCAATATTTATTAGTGTACCTCCTATAACTCTCTTGTGAGAAATTAATATGCAAGGTGTGAGGCTCAACTCGAGACATCCAGGAGGGGGGTTCAGGGTTACATTAAATTAACTTCCCAGAATCACAAGTTCTTTAGAAAAATGTGATAAATCCGTTAAACATGAGTCTAAGAATTTGTATAGAGATGTATTCAGAAGGTGCACACTTACCGAAGTACAGGCCTCCCTGCAACTCTTACCCTTCAAGAATAGATATCAGCCTTGAGAGTTCACCATCTGATCTTCATAGGTCCACTGTATAGATCTGGAAAACAAGATGGATGCACCACAGGATTTTGAATTATAAGAACTGTCATATGATTGAGGAAATCTAGAGTCTAAAGCCTCGTACACACGTGTCGAAAATCGGCAGGGAATTTTCGTCCAACGACCGATCTGCCGATTTTCGGCTTGTTAGTATGATGTTTCCGACAACCGACTCCGACTTTTCAGCAGAAAAAAATCTGGTGTGCAGGCTATAAAATTTTTGTCCGCCGTCAAAACACGGCCGATTTTCGTGCAGTCAGTACAGATTTCGACAGGGAAAAATCTAATGAGCAAGACTGGGCATGCTCAGAGAAGAAAGAACACAAAGAAAGCAAACCAACACATGACATAACTTCTGAAGTAGAATTTTGTCGGGCGAGAAAATTCGTGTGCAGTCTAGGCACATTCCAACCAACAAAACACCACTCTGGACAAAAGACGGACGATTGGTCGGCCGATAATCGTTGCGTGTGTACTAGGCTTTAGTCTCGGGAGCTTATATTTTAATATCCACTTGTGGATATCAAATCATCGCTATAGTTAATGATATATCTGTGATTAACAATCTGTGTGATATAATTGATTGGACATTTATCTTTGGACTATATTTTTATTATATTTATTGAGAGTTTTTTTTTATTATATTTATTGAGAGATTTTGGATATTTATCTTTGCAATTTTTTTATCCCAGTTTCTATATGTGGTTCCCTGCTGTTTTTATACTACATATCTCTTAGATTATTTATAGATTGGTTTATATGTGGTATTCTGCTGGTTTCACACTGTGTAATTTTAAGTTTTATTCAGCTATACATAGGAAGCGAATACACAGAGGATTTTCACTTATTTATATAATTTATCAATTTTAGTGATATCAATATTTTTTGTTATATATACCTTGAAACACCATTCACATTTGCCCTTCACTTTACACTACCATACCAAGTTATGGCTTATTTACTTGAATTTTTTCACTATTAATTTAATTGTTATTAGATTCTATATAGGTCCCATATAGGACTACAGAGCACTTTATAACATTATTTAATTCATCATTATTCAATGATTATTTTTTAACCACTACCACTAGGTTATTCACCATTTTATTCATTACTTATTTATTTCACTTTCACTATTAATTTAAATTCTTTAAGGAATTACACAATATTTATTTGCACTGCTGCACTTTAGTGTAGTTTTTTCTTAACCAACTATTAAGTAATTTACAGGCAGCGCCATACACCTCCCTTTTGTCTTCTAATAGAGACAGTGTTGAATAGGGAAAAAGGGGGTCAGGGCAAAAGAGCAGCTGCAGGATGCCTACTTAGGTGTTCTATCATACACAACCGACTTCTCTCATATTGCTTGTGGAATAAGGTTGCCTGATTCTAGGTCCCCTTAATTGTTTACCGCAATGACAACCTTTGCAGTATCTGAATGCCTCCACTTCTAATTAAGAAATAC
The DNA here is from genome assembly GCF_965119305.1 of Pelophylax lessonae. Taxonomy (NCBI): domain Eukaryota; kingdom Metazoa; phylum Chordata; class Amphibia; order Anura; family Ranidae; genus Pelophylax; species Pelophylax lessonae. The sequence continues at coordinate 158,266,747 of NC_138772.1, forward strand.
CACATGGCACACCCATCTACACTGCCAGCACCCAGCTAGTAGGTGCTATTTACAAAAATGCTCACTTTTTTCAGTTTTGTAGTGTTGCAGCCTGATACTACCATTGTTTAAATTCATTTTCTTTTCTTATTATTCTACACTCAGTACCCTATAGAGACAAAGTGAAAACAGAATTGTAGAAATGTTTGCAAATGTATGAAAAAGGAAAAACTTAAATATCACATTGGCATAAGTATTTAGATCCTTTGCAACAACACTAGCTCAGGTGCCTCTCATTTCTCTTGATTGTTGCTGAGATGTTCCTTGATTGATGTCCACATGCGGTAAATTAAATGGATTGGGTATGATTTGGAAAGGCACATACCTCTCTATAAAAGGCCTCCCAGCTGACAGTGCATGCTATATCAGAGCAAAAGCCATGAGGTCAAAGGAACTGCCTGCAGAGCTCAGATACAGGATTTTTGCAAGGCACAGATCTGGAGAAAGCTACAAAAAATGTCTGCTGCACTGAAAGTTCCCAAAAGCACAGTGGCCTCCATTATTCTCAAATGAAGAAATTTGGCACAAATAGTCACAAACACAAATTCTCCTACTCTTCGGAGTAAGCCTGCTTAGGATGAATATGCTATATCTCCATCTTGGTTCAACACAGATAAGCCACGCCTTGCTGCTCTCTAAAGACTGGGGTATTCTGATATTCTAGAACCACAAGAAAAAGAAAGAAAAAGCACACCGACCTAGTGGCCTAAAACCAAAATTTTATTGTTAAAAGGTAGTAAGTATTATACTCACAAAATCACAATTGATTTAAAGCTCATCGCATGGTACAGCTTTTTGGCTCTGAGGAAGAGGATTAACCTCGAAACGTGTTAGCTTATTGGGCATTCACCTCCTGCCTGAGATTTTGATGCACTATGGACTAAACAATACTGTACCATGCGATGAACTTTGATGCTGCACCAAATGATGAGCTTGAACTCAATTATTAATTTTGTGAGTATAAAACCACTTTTTAACAATAAAATTATGGTTTTAGGATAATGCACTAGATCGGTGCGCCCTTTCTGTCTTTTTCTTGTGGTTCAAGAAGTTTGGCACAACTAGGGCTCTTCAAGAGCTGGTCACCTGGCCAAACTGAGCAATCGGGGAAGAAGAGACTTCATAAAAGAGTTGACCAAGAACCCTATGGGTCACTCTGAGTGAGCTCCAGAGATCCTGTGTGGAGACAACCAGAAGGACAACCATCACTGCAGCCCTCCACCAATAAAAATTTCAGTTAGTGTGTTCAATATATTTTCCCTGTCATTCTATTTTATTACACATAACTTAATTTCTCTTATTTGTTTGGGTTTCTTTGTATGCATGAATTGCATAGGTTGTTAACGGCATGTGGTGAAAATTTAATGTCAATAGCACCTTTAGAAATATAGTTACCTAGAAAAATGGTGATGTGTTCAATTCTTATTTTACCCGCTGTATTTGGCAAAAATAACAGAACTTTTGTGTTAATGTAGAAAAATACAGTATTTGTGCTTTTTTTATCAGCAAGCACATTAATAAATGTTTAAGTAAAAGTAAAATAATGTGACACATCGTACGCCCAATCTAACATAAAGAAAAAAAAAAAAAGAAGAGTAAAAGCCCCGCATCAATCGAAACAAATAAGAATGCAGTTATTATCTGATATGAAAGGAAAGATTCTAATTAAATCCTTGTGCTAAATAAACGAAAAAGACCTTACAAACAGTATGTGGCTGCAGGCCAGCCATGGCGAGACTTGAAGATCCGATTTGGTCAGTGAGTGAGAAAATGCTTACAAGAAGGATTAATTTGTTGATCACAAAGCTATAACGTTGTATTAGAAGCCCTAGTCATGTGTAAACCAATTTCAGAAGCTATAAATTCAGCTTGTGCCATCATGCAGAATGTATTGGTCCTTCCATTTAATTGCATCCTATATTTGTATTTTGCATTTCTTACATATGTTTTGAAGGATATCAAGAGTATAAAGGTTCTATTAGTAAAATCTTTTAGGTTTCAAAAAAATAGAGCTGGTTTTCTTCAACTTCAGAATTTTGGGGTTTTATTCACGGTTGCGAAAGGAGTCAAATTAACTTAGTTATAAGATGTTTTTTTTTCAAATTTTAAAGACTAGAGTCTCAATTCACAAAGCATGAACACCAGAATAACGATCTTTGTTGTCAACCATGTGACTGTCATTTTTAAGCTATTGGCATTAGCCTGCAACTAACTGTCTTTTTTTAAAATAGGGGTACTTATCCTAGTGTGTGAGCTTTGTGAAAAGAGCCCATACACTTGGCCAACTGGTCAATAAGTTTACAGTTTATTGAAGGATTGTAATGAAAAGGGTAAAAAAAACACTAGAGTACTTTCTTCAAACGCAATTGGACTTGTCCCCCTGATTTCGTGAGAACCAATATCTATCACATACAAATCTCTATGCTTGATTGCCTTGTGATTTTAACAGAAACTGGAATCAAAAGTTTGATTTTTTTTTTTCAACAACCTGCCACAAGTATGGCAAGTTTTAGACATTGTTTTTTTCAATTGAACATCTGGGTTATGCAAATAGGCTCCTGATGAATAATAATCAGTGGAATTAGGAAGGTACGCTTGCGATACATTACAGGATCTTCCTGTTCAATTGCCTTAAGTGTCCGTTCACACCACAAAAACGACCTCCGTATCCGTTTCAGATGCTTTTCTGCATGTGTGTTTTTAGTTTTACTGCATTCCAGTACAGTTCTTTGCAGGAAAAAAGCAGCATATTGTACTTTTTTTCTGGAACTGAAAAGCACTGGAACGCACTGTGCTGGGGTGAACTATGTCATTGGAACCCATATAACCTACTTTCCATGCTCTTTTGATACATAAAGAAAATGCACTGCATGTGGTGTGAATGGGCCCTTTGATTTACCTTCAACTATGTAGTGCAAGGGCCTGCCTGATTGCATAGAAATTGAAAGTGTTTAGTTTTGACCTCATATTATATGGTTTTGATAAATCTAGGGTTTATGCTCTTTTTTTTTTAACTGTGGTGATGAAATCACCTCTTACAGCGCTGCAATCATTGATTTACATATATGCTGAGAGCAAAAGCTGTTGCTGTCAGAATAAGCAAATCAGTGCTGCAGCTGAGGGGCATACCTGCAAAGCAAGTAATTGTTAACAATAAAACACAGTAACAATAAAACATTACAATATAATAGTATACATGCAGTAAAACAGTAGATTGATGGTATCTGCAAAGAAAACTGTGGTTAACAATGAAAAACACAGTAAAAATAAAACATTACATTATAATAGCATACAGTACAGTAGAATGGTAGTATCTGCAAAGAAAAGGTTAACAATGAAAAACATTACAGTATAACCCTATATTATAAAGTACATTAAAAGTAGAGTAAGAACAGAAAATTAGCTCAACAAAACAACTGTTCGGCTTTTTTTTTTTAACTCTTTTTTGCACTTTTTTTTGTAACTGTAAGAAAACTTTTCCAGGCTAGGGTCTCTCAAAATGCGATAGCCAATATCTTTTGAGACCCTGTGTGAAAGTGTGCCCTAGACTGTGCCGTGCTGTACCCTATACTAATGCTCTACTAGTGTGTGGTAGCGACAGAAACAGTCCCCGATGCAGAAACCAGGTTATCCAGGACAAAAATAGCGGGTGTCCCACCTATGTCCGCATTTTCTGCAGACGCGACATCTTCTTTGGGGTGCTCTTTGGGTAGGGTACCAGGGAAGACATCCGGAAAATGCCTCTCGTGCAGCCGGCTCACTGCATCTGGATTGTGAAGTTGGGCCACAGCACCTTCTAGACACAGAAGGGCTGTGATGATCTCTTCCTGGATTTTTAGGAAGGATCCACTTCTTCCTGACACTTTTTATAGCACATAAGCATTCAGCAGAGCCAATTGGAATAAGTATACAGACACTTTTTTGTACCAGCGTCTGGCCTTATAGGCAATTAAGTACGACGACATCATCTGGTCATTGAAGTCCACCCCTCCCATGTTAAGGTTGTATTCGTGGACACAGAGGGGCTTCTCAACAACATCAGTCGCCGTTGCAATATGGACAGTCGTATCTGCGTGAATGGAGGACAGAATGAAAATATTCTGTGTCCCCCTCTTCACTGCAAGCAATTTATTACACTTCAAGCAGGCCCTCTCCCCCTGTCTAAGTTGAGTATCTATAAGCCGTTGGGGGAAGCCCCGGCTATTGGGTCGCACGGTGCCACATGCGTCAATTCCAAAATCAAAAAGGTGACTAGAAAGTGGCACGCTTGTGTAATAATTGTCCACGTATAAATGGTACCCCTTTCCGAATAAGGGTGACACCAAGTCCAAAACAATCTTGCTACTGCTCCCTATGTAGTTTAGGCAGTTAGGGGGCTCCACATTGCTATCTTTTCCCTCGTAAATCCGAAAACTACATGTATAACCTGTTGCCCTGTCACAGAGTTTATACATCTTTACCCCATATCTGGTACGCTTGCGGGAGAGAAACTGTTTGAAAGCAAGGTGGCTAGAAATTTTATTCAGGGACCCACCAACGTAAACAGCTTGTTGGGGGGTATACAAGGCTGCAAACTTCTGGTAGAAGTGATTTACGAGAGGCCAAATTTTGTGGAGCCGATCATATCCAGCGTCACCTCAAGGACAACAGATCACTGAAGTGCATGAACCGCACAATTTGCTCGTATCTAGTCCTGGCCATGGCAGCAGAGAACACAGGCATACGATGAATTGGGTCAGTGGACCAATATGACCGCAACCCACTCTTTTTAGTAATACCCATGAGGGGGGGGATAGGCCCAGGTTCTAAATTTGGAATCAGTGATATATTTCCATGCAAATTCTCTGGCAAGGGTCAAATTTGGATTTGTGGCGATGAATTGATCGGCATATCAATTGCTTTGGTCCACAATAGATCTGTACAGATCTTTTGTGACAAACAGCTCATAAAATCCAAGGGGAGTAAAATCAACTGTTTCCACCTGAATTTCGGATTGGCCAGTAAATGGGGGAAGTATGGGCGCTGCAGAAGTGGTGGGCTCCCAATCAGGAATTGCAAGCGCATCAGGAAGCCCACTATGAGCTCTACGGGCCTGTCTTCAAATTATTGGTGGCAGCAGGACTCTACTTGTGCTAGCCACCGCCCCAGCTTGAACTGCACTTATGGGACTCACCACGTCACCAAGTATTACTGCAGTGCTGGTTTGACTATGACCAGGATGTACTAGGCCGCTGGTGCTTGCCAGTTCACCAGAAGGTTGAGCAGCACTAGTACCGACACTCTGCTGCATACGAGAACCCTGCGGTTGTTGCACCTCAGCAACAGAAGAACGGGGTCGGGTACGCCTGACCTTAGCAGAGACTACATTCCTTTGTCAGAGCTGTCTGTCAGGATGCCGCTGCTCTCTACAGGTTCTAATACTGAGCCAGATTCTAACAGTGAGGCTTCCCCATTGCTCTCATCTGTCATGCTTAGCATCGTGTAGCCCTCTTCACTAGTGTATCTGTTTCGACATTTTAGCCAATAAATTTATAGGTATGTAGTGTGACTCACAGGTAAAAAAGCACCTGGTTGTCAAGGACTGTTTGAACTGCTACCAAAAAATGTAACTGCTAGTGCTAGCAGAGATCAGGCCTGACTCTTGGGGACGCTAGTATAGTACTGATCAGATCAAAGATATTGATCCTTTCAGACACTATACTAGTAAAGGAGGTGTTTAGTGTGTGTGTGTGTGTGTGTGTGTCACTGCCAATCAAAAGGTTAAAATGTATTACTAAATATGCGGGAGGCAATCTGACGTTACCCTGTATTGACGCTAACTAACGTTAACGCTAACTGATGTCCGCTGTGACACTAATACAGTAATCAGAAAAAGATCTGTACACTATAATAGTAATACCGTGTCGGGGCAATAAAGGGGTTAACTGGGGTGATCAGGGGGTTCAATCTTAGGGGATATATGGCAGGTACCCTAAACCTATCTGGGATTACCTCTACCACTAACTGTCTTTCACACTAACTGAAATCACAGGTGACACTAATACAGTGATCAGTAAATTGTATACTGTATATAGTGTACACTGTGACAGGGAGTGAAAGGGTTAACTGGGGGTGATAGGGGGGGTTAAATCTTTAGGGATGTATGTGGGGAGCCTAAACCTATCTGGGACTACCACGAACTGTCTCTCACGCTAGCTGAAGTCACAAGTGATACTAATATAGTGATCAGTAAATTATCTGTATACTGTATATAGTATACACTGTGACAGGGTTAACTGGGGGGTGATAAGGGGGTAAATGTGTGCCTATGTGTACTGGTGTCAGATCATCAACTGTGAGTACACAAGCACTACACTCTCTTCTCACGCTTTAACCGAAAAGGGCTCCAGGAGAGAAGATTGCATAATTTCCTGTGCCTGCGTTTACATTACACAGGCGCAGGACGTTCTGCAGTTGGTCAGAAACGATCACCAGGTCCAGGCCAAAAATCATTGACCTGGACCTGATGACTGATCGGTTCTGAACTGAATGAGAACATTGCAGAGATTACAGGCGCTCGCACGCGCGCCCCCTAGCCCCGCTTGCGACCGACATACAGTTATGTCGTTTCGCGCAGCCGAGCCACCTTGCCGCAGTAAATCTGTGATGGGCGGTTGGCAACAGGTTAAAGAGCAACTATGATTGTTTTGGTTCAGTTGTGTATAAGTTACTTTGCTAGCCTTAAAAACTTTTACATTTTTTTGGTTTATATTTGATTTTACTTTGGTTTCTGTGGGCATTTGCTCTACTTTTGTTCCATTAATATATTCATTTTATGATCAGTATTGTGTTTTTAATAGCTTTTTAAAGTGGTGAAAGAAAAGAATTATCTTCACCTCATGCTTTAGGTGTGAGAGAACATATCCCAGTTTAGTCCTCTTGTTCTGAGGTTTGTAACAAACCAGATGCAAAATTTTAACCACTTCAGATTGGAAAGGCGTGACAAGCAATGGAGATTTACCAGATATGAACCAACTATTTATTGTGGTTTTTTTATCTTTAGCTTTCACAAAATGCTGTCAAGAAAGCGGTTTTCTCATGGTGGTAAAATGTCGAGATGAAAATGCAGCACTGAAAGAGTGTCTCACAAAGCAGTAAGTGGTTCTTTCCTTTCCTCTCACCACTCAAGTGTTTTGCTGATTTGAAGAATGACTGCCCTACTATCAGCTACACGTGTGGCAGTTGTCTTCTAGGCTTCAGTTACTGCACATCAACAGGACTGAGTCAGCCTACTTTAATTTCCTAACTGAGAAGAAGCAGAGAGCATAGTAGAAATATTATATGGTAGACACTGTGTAAGAGGCTTTCAAATGGAAAAGGGACTGATCTTCAAACAGATATTCTCTATCGTTCATTGACGTTTGCAGTCTCTGATCCTCAAGTAGGGTTATGCTGCCCCCTACAGGAGTAGTAAGGACACTAAGCATAAAAAAGTTCTAGCTATGCCTATGGGCAGTCCCAGGGGGTATACCCTCTCTACCTGATATAGGATGTCAGTTTTAATCTGCCTAGTCAAGAGTAAGAACCTAGTTCCTTGCTGGGATTTTTCTAGATATTTTTTTCTAGTTAGCTTTTCTCTGGATTTTTTTCCCGTGAGATCTTCAAGCAACTAAGCCGGATCTGGGCGACGGGCTGGATATATAGATCCAGTGGTCACCCCAGCCGGCCAGCAAGCGCGTGCAGACTCCAGCTCCACGCTAAGTCGGCCGCGACATAGTCCCATCAGACAGGGACTGCCCCCCCCGAGTTAAACGTCCCGTCAGGTCGCATACGACCGGGTCTAGGCCCGAGTTGCAGCGTTCCTATTGGCCGGCAGCCCCCCCCCCCCACTTTGGCGGAGAGGGGTTCTGTCAGGAGATGGCACCCGCCTGTTCCTGGTATGGTGAGTAAATTTCCCCCCCCTCTTCCACTTGTTGGTTTTGGGGTGGACATGGGCCCTTCCCTAGGACGGTCGGACCCTCACAACCCCGGGTTCCCCTCTGTCCTGTCACACACCCCCACACCTACCTGTCCTCTCCCTCCCCCTCACTACTGGGGTGATAGGACGTTTGTAACTACTCCGGGGGGGGGGTGCCGCCGGCAACGTATGTATGATCGTGCGGGGAGGGTTAACCTGTCACTCCCAGGGCCCCCTTCCTTTCAATCCCGTCCAGGAGGCTGGGAGGGACTCCATTTTCTTGCAGCCCATGTGCTTTGCAGGATTCAGCGGCCATATTGGTACACCCAGCGGCCATTTTGCTGTGGATATCTATTGAGAATCACTGGCAGCCATGTTCTGGGAGCCTCTAGAGGCATTTTTTCTGAGTGGTGGAGCCCCTCCCTTTACCCTAGTGCTGACACTCAGATCTTTCTCTGATGATCGAGATCGCTGCAGACACGTGCTGTGCAGAGGTTCTGGGCCTTCCTGGTGCATCTTTGGTGCAGGGTGGGACTTTCTTCAAAAAAAAAAAAAACATTTTGCTGGCGGGTTCCCCTGGTGCAACATGGACCCTGCAGAACATGTGTCCCCACCTGACCCCCTCAAGGAGGCCACAGGGCCCTCCTGATCCCAGCTCTCCATAGATGCACCTTCAGGGGTCCTGGAATCCTTTGTGTTCCGGAAGGAGGTGGCCTTTAAAGGGCGAGGTGTCAAAAAACGCCCTCCACCTACCCCGGCCTCATTTGATGTGACAGATTCTGAATCTGATTCAGCCACCGCAGACGTGGGTCTCCCTGCCGGGTCTACTACCTTGCGCCCTGTCTCCTCTGATAGTGAGGATGACATCTCTACCTCCACTACCACGCAAGAAAAGGCACTGGTGGACACACTGGTTGTATCTGTGCATGAGACCCTAAAAATGGAGGACGCAGCTGCGAATGAGGCGCAGGTTTGACACTCACAAGCCATCCAGAGCGGCAAAGGTTTTTCCCTTTCCCGCGTATTTTGGCAACATGCTCAAAAAAGAATGGGGCCGCCCAAAGCTTTCCTCTGGAGTGCCAAAGCAGATTGCTAAACGCTACCCCTTTGAAGGAGTCCCTTATAAAAAAGTGGACGGTGCCACCTACGGTGGACCCTCCGGTCTCAAGACTGAATAAAGCTACCATGATCCCAGTGGAGGATTCCCCGTCCTTTAAGGATCCGGCGGATAGAAAGGCGGAGTCTGTGGCCTGCAATATGTACTCCCTGGTGGGGTCTGCACTAAGGCCGGTGTTTACAGTTGCCCTTGTCTCGCAAACATTGACTGTGGGCTGAGTTGCTACGCCGTGACTGGAGGGGAAACTGTTCCCCCCTACCTTTGCAGAGCTTTTGGACCAGTTGGTGCAGGGGCTGCAATTTGTTTGTGATGCTGCGCTGAATGCTGCTCCCATTTTGGGCTGACTGTTGGGTTCGGCAGTGGTCCTCCGGCGTATACTTTGGCTGAAGTGCTGGTCTGTGGATAAGACCTCAAAGAAGGCCTTGATTGATCTACCTTTTCAAGGAGATCGCCTGTTTGGGGCTACCCTGGATGACATTATCATAAGTCTCATAGGGAGTAAGGGTACCTTCCTCCCACAGGCTAACCAGGGTAAGGACCCGCGTCGCAGATGGGGCCCCTCCTTTTCAGCACACAAGAAGTTTTTTCCTCCCTCAGGGTCAGTCGATAAGGCCAAGTCCTTCAAAGCCCCCAGAGTTTCTCCAGACCTGGGGACAGGGCCCCTTCAGCCTGGAGGTGCGCCCTCACCCGTATCTGGGATGGGGGACATCTTTGCCAGGTTCCCGAACTTGTGGCTATCCCGGATACAAGACAAATGGGTTCACGAGGTCACACGGTCCGGGTACAAGATCGAGTTTCAATCCGTCCCACCGGTAAGGCTCTTCCCTTCCAATGTGAGGCGGTCCCCTGGATCGCTTACAGGCTCTCCTTGGGGCGGTACAAGACCTGCTACATCAGGGAGTAATAGTTCCGGTTCCCCTCATGGAACGTTTTAGGGCTTTTATTCAAACCTGTTTACAGTCCCCAGGAAGGAAGGCAAGGTGGGTGCAGCCAATCCTGGACCTGAAGGCACTGAATTGCTTTGTACGAGTTCAAAAATTCAAGATGGAATCAGTTCGCACGGTGATGGCTTCCCTACATCAAGGGGATTTCCTGGCCTCCATAGACATCAAAGATGCCTACCTTCACATCCCAATTTGTCCAGGACACCCAACGGTTTCTGCGCTTTGCCGTGGGAGAGGATCACTATCAGTTTGTGGGGTTACCCTTTGGTCTTGCCTCTGCTCCTCGGGTGTTCACAAAGGTGTTGGCTCTGGTCCTGGCACTGTTACGACAGTGGGGGATATCGGCTCTGGGTTACCTGGACGATCTGCTTCTTCGTGCCACGTCTCTCACTGTGCTGGTGTCAAATTTGGAGATCACCATGATAACTCTGCAGGAGTTCGGGTGGATTCTGAACCTTCAGAAGTCGTCCCTGGCCCCTTCCATGAGACTGGACTATCTGGGCCTGACTTTGGACTCGTCCTTAGCCATGGTGTATCTTCCCCCGGAAAAACTCCAGACTGTATTTCAGCTGTTTATGTCCAGCAAATGGTCATCCCTTCGGACCTGTATGAGTGTTCTGGGACTGATGGTTTCGTCCTTCGAGGCGGTCCCCTACGCTCAAATCCACACGAGAATCCTCCAGAAAGAAATCCTTCTCGAATGGAACAAGAATCCTAATTCCCTAGGCAAGCTGAGCCAGGTGACCAGGGAGTCGCTGATCTGGTGGCTTCGGTCCCTGATGCTCAAACAAGGGAAATCCTTCCTTCCTTATATATTGGACAATTTTCACAACAGATGCCAGTCTGTCTGGGTGGGGAGGTGTTCTCGGCAGGTTTTCTGCTCAAGGAGTCTGGTCCCTGGAAGAATCCAGGTTACCGATCAATGTTCTGGAGCTGAGAGCGATCAGGCTTTGCCTAGAGCACCGGACCGAGTACCTTCAGGGTTGTCCAGTGCGCATTCAATCGAACATGGCCATGGCTTATGTCAATCACCAAGGGTGCACCAAAAGTGTGCTTGCGGCCTTGGAAGTGGCTGGCATCCTCAGATGGACAGAACACCTTATTCCAGCTCTCTCTGCTGTTCACGTTCCAGGAGTGGAAAATTGGCAGGTGGATTACCTCAGTCGACAGACCTTGGATCAAGGGGAATGGTCTCTCCATCCAGAGGTGTTCCAGCAGTTGCGCCTTCATTGGGGAACTCCAGATGTAGATCTGTTGGCGTCTCGGATAAACATAAAAGTGCAAAGGTTTGTGGTCTGTTCCCGGGACCCTCTGGCAGACGCCACAGACGCGCAGGTGGCTCCATGAGGTCAGTATCCACTGATGTATGCCTTTCCTCCTCTCAAGTTGCTGCCAAGACTTCTTCGCAGGATCAAGATGGAGGGGATTCCGGTCATTCTTGTGGCTCCGGACTGGCTTTGCCGAGCTTGGTACACCGACCTGGTCAGGCTAGTCGCAGACGCTCCTTGTAGACTTCCACTCAGGGAAGATCTACTCCCTCAAGGGCCAATCTTCCATCCTGCTTTACGGCCGCTGGCTTTGACGGCTTGGCTGTTGAAAGCCAGGTGCTTTAGGACACGGAGTTGTTTGCTTCAGTGATTCCTACTCTGCTTAAAGCGAGAAAAGGGACTTCTAGAAAGATCTATCATTGTACGTGGAAGTCGTATATTACGTGGTGTGAGTCTCTTAGGGTTTCCCCACGCTCTTACTCGGTGGCTCGGATCTTGGCTTTCCTTCAACGGGGAGTTAATCAAAAATTAGCCTTGAGTACTATCAAGGGTCAAGTTTCGGCCTTGGCAATTTTCTTCCAAAGGCCACTAGCCGCCCACTCCCTGGTGCGTAACTTTGTCCAGTGGGTGCAACACTTGGCACCTCTGGTGCGACATCCGTTGCCACCTTGGGACCCTAATTTGGTGCTGTTGGTTCTCCAGAAAGCTCCTTTTGAAAGTATTCAGGAGATTCCTCTGCTTACCTTATCCCAGAAGGTGGTCTTGGTGGCTATTACTTCTGCATGCAGGGTGTCGGAACTGGCGGCGTTGTCCTGTCATTGTCCCTATCTGGTGGTTCACAAGAATAAAGTGGTACTTCGCCCGGATCCGTCCTTCCTTTTGAAAGTGGTTTCCAGTTTTCACTTGAATGAGGACATTGTGTTAACCTCTTTGTGTCCTAAGCATAAACATCCTAAGGAAATTTAACTACATACTTTGGATGTGGTTCGGGCAATCGGTGTATTTGGCGACTGAGTCTTTTCGAAAGTCAGATTCGCTCTTTGTACTCATGGGTGGCCCATCTGCTGTGACTATTTCCAGGTGGATAAGACAGACAGTTGTGCAGGCTTATTCAATTAAGGGTCAGGTTCCACCTTTCCCTGTTAAGGCGCATTCTACTCGAGCGCTTAGTGCTTCCTGGGCTTTTCGCCATCAGACATCTTTGCTTCAGGTTTGCAAGGTGGCTACCTGTTCACACTTTCACAAAGTTTTACAAGGTGGATGTGCTGGCATCTGCAGATGCCTCTTTTGGCCGCAAGGTTTTGCAGGCTGCCGTTTAGGGTGTTTTGGTCTCCCATGAGGGTGTTTAATGTTTTTTCAGGTGGGTCTCATCTTGTTGTTCTGATGAGTCCTATGTTGGCTGGTTGGCTATGGTTTAGCCTTGGGGAATTATTTTTCCCACCCCTCATTTTTATGGCACTCCTTTGGGATGTTCCTACTGATATGAAGATCAGAGACTGCGTCTTTAAATGAACGATAGAGAAAATTAGATTTTTTTGTCTTAAGCCCCGTACACACGTTCAGATAATTGGACGACTTATTGTTCTCATTTTGTTGCATGATACTAACATCAAATTCAACAATGCGTACAAACCGTATGATTTTTGTTGTACGATTCGGGAAAAGCTTCCTGGTTGCTTAGCTACGTTTTAGATGGTGCAAAACAAAAACAATGGCAGCCAGGCTTTTTCCGTGCTATTTTAGTGTTTCTGATGATGCGCGGTCTTTGTCGATCGGTTTTTCGTGAACGCATAGTGTACTGATGAAACGATTGTCGTTCGCGGGGCTATCGTACGACAGAAGTTTTCCTGTTTGCCCCTTCGGATTTTGTTGGAGCAACTGTCGTGATAGGCTGTCGAAAGCTGTGTACTAACGATCAGATTATCGTGCGATCAGATCAAAAGCGAGTTTTATCGTACGCTTATCGGATCGTGTGTACGGGGCATTACCGTAAAATCCTTTTCTCTGAAGTTCATTGACGGACGCAGTACCCGCCCCTCTATTTGAGTTGGGTTGGTATTGTTTTCTCTGACACTGCTTTGATACAAAACTGACATCCTATAGCAGGGAGGATATATATCCTATATATACATCCTATAGCAGGGGTATATATATATATATATATATATATATATATATATAATGTTCCAAGTAATTTTCTAGCCGAAACAATAATGAATTAAACTTGTAAACCAAAAGTGCCAGAAAAAGGTTTTTGGTTAAAAGGGAACATTTTCCTTGTGTTTTATTCAGGTATATCACTTGTAGGCACTAAAGGTCCAGTATCTGTCTGTATAAATGTGTTAAAAAAAATCTGGTCTTTCGGTGTCTCCCGTAAAATTGGGACTTGGTTTTAATTTTTACCTGTAATCTGTTTAGTATTATAGAATACATTTTTTAATTAAAACATTAATGTTCTTACTTTATTTCCTAGCTTTAAAGATCCTGTTTTTTATGAAGAATGTAAGCAAGAATATTTAAAGGAAAGAGAAGAATTTAGAAGAACTGGTATTCCTGCCAAAAAAAGAGAACAGAAATTACCAGCTAGCATGTAACCTTGCCCTTCTGATTAATATGATGTGTACCTAGATTACATAGTGATTCTGTGATTCCTGTGTATTATTATTTTATTTTTTTTTTTTTAAATAAAAAATGGAAGATATTGGAATTTTGTATGTGAAATAATCTTGTGGTTTGTACAGGTGTGCCTTAATCTTTTGTAAAGTAGTGCCTGATCTATTACTGATAACTACTTCTGATTTTCTAGAGAAGAGTTGGACAGCCTGAAAACCAGTACCCTGGTCATTTATGGTGACCCCTGATAGTATGACACAAATAAAGCAAATATGCCGCATATTACCAACGCCCCAGTGTTGCAGAAAAGCCTCACACTATTCAAATTTCACTTTCATATTTTAAAAGTATGATGCTTAAAGCTGGCAATAGATGGATTGAGTTTTGATCAACGTGTAGCCGTTCTTTTCTACATCCACCGTGCTTTTTTTTTTTTTTTTCTGTTGAGCCCACTCGCTGAAAAACAAAAATTAAAAATCTCTAGCCAGCTTTAGTTCTTAACCAACAATGGACAATAAAAACTTTCTCTTTTGTTCATTGACGGACACAGCTCCTGATCTTCTTAACCATTGGGTTATATAGGGATATACTCCCTTTCTCTGCTATAGGTACTCATTTTTTTTCCTGCCTAGTCAGGAGTAAGGACCTAGTTCCTTGCTGGGATCTCTGGTTCTGGCAACATTTTTAGATAGAAAATCTTCTCCTGTTTTTTTCCTGTGAGATCTACAATCAACTGCCGGACTGGGCGACAGGCTGTATAATCTATATCCAGTGGTCACCCCAGTCTGGCCAGCAAGCGAGCGCAGACCTCAGCTTGGCACTAGGATGGGCGCGATATAGCGCCACTGGACGGGGGTTAAACGCCTTGTGAGGTCGCATACAACTAGGTCTTCACCCGAATCGCAGCGTTCCTCCTGGCTGACAGCCCCCCCATTTCTATGGCGAGGGGTTCTGTCTGGAGCGGTGCCCGCCTGGTTCCTGGTATGGTGAGTAGCTGTCCCCCCTCTCCCCCTGGAGGGTTTTGTGGTGGACGTGGGCCTCTCCTTGGGACAGTCGAACCCCCGGGTTCCCCTTCTTCCAAACAAGCATCCCCCTTCATCTGTCCCACCACCTTTCCCCCCTCCACTTATACTGGGGCTATGTGGGTGGTCTATTCTACCTCCTGGGGTGGGGGCAGGGGAGTGCGCTGCTGGCGACCGGATGATCGGCCGTGCGGGGGGCGGTTGTACCTTGTGGGGTCTCCTGCCTGGGCCTGTCCTTGTGGTCTAGGGATCCCTCCTGGTGCTGCCATTCTGTTGTAGCCTGTGTGCTCATGTTTGTGTAGTCTGGCAGCCAGTTGCAGTGGTTTGCCATTTAAAATAGCAGCATCCGTGACTGTGGAGCCCTGTGGGCGGCAATTACGGCAGTGGGAACCCCTCCTCATCCCCTGGTGCTGACTCCTGGATTTGTTCACTTCCTGATCACCGCACGTGGATTGCAGATTATCCTGGTGCTGCGGCTGCCAGTTTCTGCTGGGCGGTGAGTCTGGTAGGGTCCTCTCCCTCTCTGCTGAGGATCGCTTGGTGCTTTGTGCCTGGCGACCTGGTGGTGCTGCCAGCGCGGTGGGGATTTGTTCCTTTGCAGTGTTTTACACTTTGTGTGGGATCCCCCTGGTGACTCATGCAATCTTTGGAACACATCTCACCTGATCCCCTCTCTGAGGCTGCGGGGCCCTCCGGGTCCCAACCATCTATCGATGCACTGACGGCAGCCCTGGAGTCCTTTGTGTCCCGGGTGGAGGTGGTTTTCGGGCTACGGGCCAGCAAATGGCGCCCCCCGCCTCATCTGTTTCCTCAGATTCTAAATCTGATTTGGCCGCAGGTCTCCCTGCTTGGTCTGCGACTACGCGCCCAGAATCCTCAGCTAGGATGATTCCTCCACATCTGCAACCACGCATGAAAAGGCGCTGGTGTAAGCACTGATTGTATCTGTGCATGAGACCTTGAAGATGGAGGATGCAGCTGTGACAGAGGTGGCGGTTCCCTTTGGCACTCACAAATCATGCAGAGCAGCAAAGGTGTTTCCTTTCCCTGCCTATTTTGACAGAATTGTCGCTAAAGAGTGGGGGTGACCAAAGCGTCCCCTAGGGTCCCTAAGCAGTTTGCTAGGCGATACCCCTATGAGGAGTCCCTTTTTAGGAAGTGGACTGTTCCACCGGTGGTGGACTCTCCTGTTTACAGATTGAACAAGGCGACAATGATTCCGGTTGAAGAGTCCCCGGCCTTTAAGGATTCGGCTGACAGGAAGGCGGAGGTTGTGGCCCGCAATATGTACACTCTGGCTGGTATGGCACTGAGGCCGGTATTCACTATTGCCCTGGTGTCGCAAACTCTGACTGAGTGGGGTAAGCTTTTATGCCGTGACCTGGAGGGAGAACAGCTCCCCCCTGCCTTTCCTGAGTTGGCAGACCAGCTGATCCAGGGGTTGCAATTTATCTGTGATGCCTCTTTGGATGCGGCTCCCCAAGTGGCTCAGCTCTCTGTTTCGGCAGTGGTCCTTCGGCGTGTCTTGTGGCTCAAATGCTGGTCTGCAGACCAAACTTCTAAAAAGGCCTTGACTAATCTCCCCTTTCAAGGAGATTGCCTGTTTGGAGCTACCCTGGATGACATCATTAGGGGTCTCACATTAAGGGGGTAAGAGTACCTTTCTTCCGCAGGCTATTAAGGGCAAGGACCCTCATTGTAGAAGTGGGGCCCTCCTCCGCTCACAAGTTTTTTCGTCCCTCGTGGTACTGGGCTACTTGAACAACCTCCTTCTGCGAGCGGAGTCTCCTACTGCTCTGGTGCAAAAACCTGGAAATCACCATACGAACTTTGAGGGAGTTCAGCTAGATTCTGAGTTTTCAGAAGTCTGCTCTGGTTCTGTCCACAAAGCTGGACTATCTTGGTCTGACACTGGACTCGGCCTTAGCCAGAGTGCTCTTTCCTCTGGACAAACCCCAGAAATTGGAGGCTGCCATTCGTCTCCTGCTGTCCAGCAGATGGTCACCCCCCTTTATTTGCATGCGGATGCTGGGCCTGATGGTGTCTACATTTAAGGCAGTTCTGTTTGCACAGTTCCATACAAGGTCCCTGCAAAGGGAGATTCTGGCCAAATGGGACAAGACTCTGCATTCTGGACAATCCGATCCGGCTGAGCTGGGGATCAAAGGAGTCCCTGATTTGGTGGCTTCGTTCTCCGGCGCTTCGGGTGGGCAAATCCTTCCTCCCCTTGTATTGGACAGTGGTCACCACTGATGCCAGCCTGTCCAGCTGGGGAGGCGTCCACAGCAAAAATTCTGCTCAGGGGCTCTGGACACTGGAAGAGTCCAGACTAACGATCAATGTCTTTGAACTCCGAGCAATCAGATTGTGCCTGGACCATTGGACGGATCATCTTCAGGGATGTCCAGTGCGCATTCAATCGGAAAATGCCATGGCCGTGGCTTATGTTAATCACCAGGGGGCACAAGAAGTGTCCTGGCGGCTCTGGAGGTAGCCGGCATTATAAGGTGGGCAGACCGGTTCTTTCCAGCCCTCTCCACCGTACACATTACCAGGGTGGAAATCTGGGAGGCGGATTATCTCAGTCGGCAGGCATTAGACCAAGGGGAGTGGTCCTTTCACCCAGGGGGGGGGGGGTTTCATCAGTTGTGTCTCTGGTGGGGCATCCCCGAGGTGGATCTGTTGGCGTCTCAGCTCAACAGAAAGGTGCAGAGGTTTTTTGCTCAGTCACGGGATCCTCTGGCGGACGCCAGAGATGCGCTGGTGGCCCTTGTGTGGTCAGTCTCGTCTAATTTATGCCTTTCCTCCTCTCAAGCTTTTGCCAAGACTTTTACGCAGGATTGAGGCAGAAGAGATTATGGTAATCTTAGTGGCTCAGGACTGTCCTCGCCGGGCTTGGTACACCAATCTGGTGCGGCTAGTCGCCGACATTCATTGGAAGCTTCCTCTCAGGGAGGATCTTCTTTCCCAAGGAACAATCTTTCATCCTGCTTTACAATCACTGGCTTTGACGGCTTGGCTGTTGAACGCCAGGTGCTGATGGATAGAGGTTTGTCTGTGTCGGTGATTCCAACGCTGTTAAAAGCTAGGAAAACTACTTCTAGGAAGGTCCACCATCATACGTGGAAGTCAGTCGTACATTGCCTGGTGTGAGTCTCTTGGGGTTCATCCTTGCTCTTAGTGGCTCGGATCTTGACCTTCCTTCAATGGGGGGTTGAGCAGAAACTGGCCGCGAGTACTATCAAGGGTCAGGTGTCGGCCTTAGCGGTCTTCTTTCAACAGCCCTAGGCCATATACTCCCTGTTGCGTACATTTCTTCAGGAAGTTAGGCACTTTGCCCCTCCAGTGCGGTCTCTGTTGCCGCTTTGGGATCTCAATTTGGTGCTCTGTCTTTCAGAAGCCTTCTTTTGAGAATCTTCGGGAGATTCCCCTGCTTATGCTGTCCCAGAAGGTGGCCTTCTTGGTGGCTATCACCTCTGTGTGCAAGGTGTCAGAATTGAAGGCGTTATCCTGTCGTTCACCTTACTTGGTGGTTCACGGAGATAAGGTAGTTCTTCGTCCTTGGCCGTCGTTCCCTCCAAAGGTTTTCTCTGATTTTCATTGTAATGAAGAATTGTGTTGCCTTCCCTGTGCCCCAGGACAAAACACCTGAAGGAAATTGCTTTCCATGCCTTTAGGGCAATTAGGGTGTACCTGGCAGCTACCGAGTCCTTTAGGAAGTCAGACTCACTATTTGTGCTTACGGATGGGCCTCGGAAAGGCTTGTCTGCTTCCTCTCTGACCATTTCCAGATGGATCAGACAGACAGTGACTCAGGCCTATTCCATCAAGTGTCATATTCCTCCTTTCCCTGTCAAGGCGCACACTACTCAGGCGCTCAGTGCCTTCTGGGCCTTCCATCATCAGGCGTCAGTGATGCATGTCTGCAAGGTGGCCATCTTGTCGTCGGTGCACACTTTTATAAAGTGGATATGTTGGCATCTACGGATGCTTCCTTTGGCCGCAAGGTTTTGCAGGCTGCTGTTTAGAGGACACTGTCCTCTTTTAGGGAGTTTTGTGTTTTTTTCAGGTGGGCTCCAGTTGTTTTGGTTAAGCTCCTGGTTAGCTATAGTTAGCCTTGGAAATGTATTTTTCCCTGTTCCCACCCCCATGTTTAACACTGCTTTGGTACGTCCCAATGGTTAAGAAGATCAGAAGCTGTGTCCGTCAATGAACGAAGGCTAAAATGGGATTTTTGACTTGCCATAAAATCAGTTTCTCTGATGTTCATTGACGGACACAGCACTTACCCCTCTGTGGAGTTGTAATTGTTTTGACACTGCTTCTGCTTCACTGAGTACAGTACCTATAGCAGAGAGAGGGACTATACCCCCTGGGACTGCCCATAGGGGTAGCCAGATTCTTTTTCTGCCTAGTGTCCTACTCCTGTAGGGGGCAGTATAGCCCAATGGTTAAGAAGAGCAGGAGCTGCGTCCGTCAATGAACATCAGAGAAATGGATTTTACGGTAAGCCAAAAATCCAATTTTTTTTCTCTCTTTATTGCTTTTTACACCTAGTGTATGCAGAAAAAAAGCTGCATACATTTAGAGATGTGAGCAGTGTCCCTTCCCTGAATTTTATAGGGTACTTAGCAGTTTCTGGTATGGTTGAAATAAAGTGTAACTAAAGGCAAAACCTTTTTTTTTTGTTTAGGATTAAGTGGAGAGGGATTATAACACCCTGTCTGTGCCCCATTAGGGAGATTTATTCTCTCTAATTGTACTGTTTACCATTATCGTTGAAAATGAAAGCAAAACAAAATCCCAAATTTTGGGTTGGAATCAGAACAGACGAAATCTTGCCTATGGGACACATATGGGAAAAAAAAGAAAGGGGTTGTAACCCTGCAAAACTCTTTAAAATGAAAAAAAAAAAAAAAAAAAGGTTTTGGCTTTAGTTACACTTTAACATTTTACTGGGGTCTCAGCATAATGTCATAACTTTGGAACCAGAGCTAAAGAACAAAAAGCTGTAAGTTTTCAATTATTAGTGCTATATGCAAATTTAAGGTTCAGTTTAATGTGTAATCTCAGAACCTTTCTCTATTATTAAAGCTATTTCTTGAATACAGAGTTATGTGATGGACCACTCTGAATATCCTACTAGGAATATTATAGTGTATAATATAAAGATTAAGACTTGTATTAAGACATCTTCTGGAAATGTATCCGTTTTAAAGAAAGTGTTTACCAGTGTGAAATGGTGAAAGAAGCATAAAGGATAAAAAATTAAAGGGACACTTCTAATCAGAGTATAGCATCAAGTCAATTAAACTCCTGGGATATTGATCTGGTCAGTTAAGTAGCAGAGGGGGTTGTTAATAAGTATTAGCTGCTTTGGTGTTAATGAAATTAACAGGTGCACTAGTTGGGCAACGATGAGACAACCCCCCAAAACAGGAATAGTTTTATAGGTGGAGGCCACTGCATTTTTTTTTCCCTACTCATCTTTTCTGACTGTTTTTCACTAGTTTTGCATTTGGCTAGGGTCATTGTCACTACTGGTAGCATGAGGCGATACCTCGATCTTATAGAAGTTGCACAGGCAGTCCAACTCCTCCAGGATGGCATATCATTATGTGCCATTGCCAGAAGGTTTGCTGCGTCTCCTTGTACAGTCTCAAAAGCACGGAGGAGATTGCAGGAGACAGGCAGTTACTCTAGGAGAACTGGACAGGGCTGTAGAAGGTCCTTAACCCACCAACGGGACCGGTATCTGCTCTTTTGTCCACGGAGGAATAGGATGAGCACTGCCAGAGCCCTACAAAATGACCTCCAGCAGGCCACTGGTGTAAATGTCTCTGACCAAACAATCCGAAACAGACCTCATGAGGTGGCTGGAGGGCCCAATGTCCTCTAGTGGGCCCTGTACTTACTGCCGGGCATGGAGGAGCTTAATTGGCATTTGCTATTGAACACCAGAATTGGTGGGCCTACCACTGTGCTTTTCACAGATGAGAGCAGGTTCACCCTGAGCACGTGACAGACATGAAAGGGTCTGGAGAAGATGTGGAGAATGTTATTCTGCCTGTAACATCATTCAGCACAACCGGTTTGGTGGTGGGTCAGTGGTGGTTTGGGGAGGCATATCCATGGAGGGAGGCACAGACCTCTACAAGCTAGACAATGGCACCCTGACTGCCATTAGGAATTGGGATGGAATCCTTGAACCCATTGTCGAAACCTACGATGGTGCAGTGGGTTCTGGGTTCCTCCTGGTTCACGACAATGCCTGGCCTCATGTGCCAAGAGAATGAAGGAATTGATACCATTGAATGGCCCCCCACGCTCGCCTGACCTAAATCTAATCGAACATCTCTGGGATATTATGTGTCTGTCCATCTGACGCTGCCAGGTTGCACCTCGGTCTGTTCAGGATCTCAATGATGCCCTGCTCCAGATCTGGCGTCTCATTAGGAGCAGGCTTGCATACAAGCACATGGTGACCAAACAAACTACTGAGTACAGTTTTGAGTTGCTGCAATGAAATTTCAGCAAAATGGATGCCTGCTCCCTAATTTTTTTCTTTAGATTTTTGGTTGTCTTTGATTTCAGCGCTCTGTAGGTTGATAGTTTTCATTTTCATCAAATGATGTGACATCATTTCGTTCCTAAAATATTACCCATTCCATATCAGTATAGATATCCAGTATATTTTTCCCATTCAGATCTGATGTGTTTTCAGAGTGTTCCTTTAATTTTTTTTAAACAATGTATTATGTTTAGGACTAAAACAATTATTGAAATATCTTCATTTTTTTAATTGGGTAAATAAATATTTCAGAGAAATGCTTCATATGTACTATCTCCAGCCAGCAGGTGGTTCGCTACACTTCTCACATGTTTGTCAGGATATTCTTAACTGCTTTAAAAAAGATAGTCTGTTTACAGAGCTGAATAGCTAAAGTTCAAATTGAAAGCTAAATGATCAGAAGAATTACTTATCACATCCTGTTTCAAAGGAAAAGCTACTGCTGTGTTTTCTTTGAGAAACTAAATGTTTGTTGAACACTCCTATTAACCCACACTCTTGAATTTTTCACAGACCTGTACCCTCCTCCCCCCCCCCCCCCCCATTCAACGATTTGTCTCAACTATTATTTCTGTTCCTGTCCTTTGTGATAATCTTGCCAAAGTGTCAAAATCTAAGTTGTGGTTTTAATCACTCTACCTGAGACACTTACACCCTGGTCTATTCCACACTAGTTTCCAACATCCTCCTTTCTCTGTCCTACAATTAATATTCTACCAACTTGTTCTGTATTTTACTTCCTATGTACAGCCCCTAAGCGGGCAACACCAATGTTCAGCTTTTTTTTTTTTGCTTTTTTTTTGTGAAACACAAAATCTATTGAAAGGGAAAACTAAATATTTGTTAAAAAAAAAAAAAAAAAAAAAGATTGTATATTAATAATAGAGATATAAGAATGTAAACAGCTTGTAAACCTAAAAAAAATATAAATATTGACTCTGAACCATTATTGTTTTCCTTTGGATTATTTATAGTTAATCTGTAGGACTGATCCTGTTTTGAGGTATAGAACTGGTATGCTGTGGATTAGCAATTAGAAATGCAAACATGAATCAGAAATCAGGGACAGGCACAGTACACAGACAGTGGGGACAATGAGGTAGTTCAGGGGAAATTACATGCTAGAGGGGTGCGTGGATGATGGTCTCCAAACGGATTCAAAGCTATCAGGAAAATAGTGGCAGCGGTCAGGCTAAAACACACTATCTGGCAAATGCTTGTGTGCGTAGACATAGGAGAAACGAAAAAAATCTCTCTTGCTTTTGCTACCCCTCCAATGTGGGAAAACTTATCTATACCCACAATTCCTTATGAGCTTGGATCTTTACTATAATGTAAATATTGTTTAGAAAAGTTATGACCTTTGAATCCTTTCCTAATATTAGCAATATGTTCAATAATCCTTTCTTGGAGGGCTCAGGTAGTACACCCTACATACTGAAGCCCACAGGGGCATTGAAGAAGGTACACAACAGCCTTTGTAGAACATAAAATTAATTCTCTAGTCTCATAAGTTCTCGGAGTATCATTAGAAGAAAAGAGCTTGGACCAAGAACAATTCCTCCCAAGGATGCTGCACATTTTGCAACTCCTACAGAGATATACAGTCAGGTCCATAAATATTGGGACATTGACACAATTCTAATATTTTTGGCTCTATACACCACCACAATGGATTTGAAATGAAACAAACAAGATGTGCTTTAACTGCAGACTTTCAGCTTTAATTTGAGGGTATTTACATCCAAATCAGGGGAACGGTGTAGGAATTACAACAGTTTGTATATGTGCATCCCACTTTTTAAGGGACCAAAAGTAATGGGACAATTGGGTGCTCAGCTGTTCCATGGCCAGGTGTGTGTTATTACCTCATTATCCCATTTACAAGGAGCAGATAAAAGGTCCAGAGTTCATTTCAAGTGTGCTATTTGCATTTGGAATCTGTTGCTGTCAACTCTCAATATGACATCCAAAGAGCTGTCACTATCAGTGAAGCAAGCCATCATTAGGCTGAAAAAACAAAACAAACCCATCAGAGAGATAGCAAAAACATTAGGTGTGGCCAAATCAACTGTTTGGAACATCCTTAAAAAGAAAGAACACACCGGTGAGCTCAGCAACACCAAAAGACCCGGAAGACCACGGAAAACAACTGTGGTGGATGACCGAAGAATTCTTTCCCTGGTGAAGAAAACACCCTTCACAACAGTTGGCCAGATCAAGAACACTGTCCAGGAGGTAGGTGTATGCGTGTCAAAGTCAACAGTCAAGAGAAGACATCACCAGAGTGAATACAGAGGGTTTACCACAAGATGTAAACCATTGGTGAGCCTCAAAAACAGGAAGGCCAGATAAGAGCTTGCCAAACAACATCTAAAAAAGCATTCACAGTTCTGGAACAACATCCTATGGACAGATGAGACCAAGATCAACTTGTACCAGAGTGATGGGAAGAGAAGAGTATGGAGAAGAAAAGGAACTGCTCATGATCCAAAGCATACCACCTCATTAGTGAAGCATGGTTGTGCTAGTGTCATGGCGTGGGCATGTATGGCTGCCAATGGAACTGGTTCTATTGTATTTATTGATGTTGTGACTGCTGACAAAAGCAGCAGGATGAATTCTGAAGTGTTTCGGGCAATATTATCTGCTCATATTCAGCCAAATGCTTCAGAACTCATTGGACGGCGCTTTACAGTGCAGATGGACAATGAACCGAAGCATACTGCAAAAGCAACCAAAGAGTTTTTTAAGGGAAAGAAGTGGAATGTTATGCAATGGCCAAGTCAATCACCTGACCTGAATCCTATTGAGCATGCATTTCACTTGCTGAAGACAAAACTGAAGGGAAAATGCCCCAAGAACAAGCAGGAACTTAAGACAGTTGCAGTAGAGGCCTGGCAGAGCATCACCAGGGATGAAACCCAGCGTCTGGTGATGTCTATGCATTCCAGACTTCAGGCTGTAATTGACTGCAAATGATTTGCAACCAAGTATTAAAAAGTGAAAGTTTGATTTATGATTGTTAATCTGTCCCATTACTTTTGGTCCCTTTAAAAGTGGAAGGCACATAAACAAACTGTTGTAATTCCTACACCGTTCACCTAATTTGGATGTAAATACCCTCAAATTAAAGCTGAAAGTCTGCAGTTAAAGCACATCTTGTTTGTTTCATTTCAAATCCATTGTGGTGGTGTATAGAGCCAAAAAGATGAGAATTGTGTCAAAGTCCCAATATTTATGGACCTGACTGTAACTCCTATATCCCTCCAAACAAAATTACTTTAGAAGGAGGTTCTACTGTATTGGGTGAGATATAATCTCTCAAACTTTTTTGTTTTTCTTAATAATACTGGTACAAGCTGGAAGTAAGGTACAAAGAATTTTGTCATTCCTAAATATCCTAAAGATCACTTTCAAAGGCTTTTCTTTACCTGGAAAAAGTGGTAGTAGAAGCCCATTCAAATTTATCTTTATTTAGATGATATAGAATCCATACTCCTATTTTGGGGTAGATGTTTACCTCATTAATATCAAAATCAAGGGCATCTTCTGCATATCCCTCGTCTAGAATCCTAGTTTTATAAATCTCATCCTGTGTCAAAAATGCATCTTTCTCGGAAAAGTTATGTCTAATGCGCAGAATCTGTCCCTTGGGGTTCACCTTCAGCCATTGAGAATGGTGGCAACTCCCATGGGGAATATAGTCATTTCTATCAGTCTTCTGATATGTGCGAGTGAATAACCTATTATCTCGCCTAAAAATAACCAAATCCAAGAAACTAATATTAGAAATAATCCATTCATAAAAGAATGTATAGCCCCTATTATTCATGTTGGGTTTTGCCATGAACTCAAGGAGGGAATCTACCATTCCATTCCAAAGGATGAGTACATCATCAAAAACAAAGCGTTCTGGGATAGATCGTCCATATATGGTCCCCTCTTCCCACCAAGACACAAACAAATTTGCAAGGCTGGCAGCAAACACCATCTTTTGATGAAAAAAACAAACATTACCACTTCCTGCAAATCGACGTACCTGTACGTCAGCTCGGAGAAGTGGTTGTACTGGGATGATGCCTGCAGCTGCAGGCATCAACCTGGTACTGTTCTTTGGAGTGGGCAGTCGGCTTTCAGAAGATAACAGCTGATGCGGCTCGAGATCCGCTGGGCCGTTATCCCAGCATGCAGGAGGAGACACCCCCCCCCCCCCCCCACTGCCTTCCGAATTCTGCCCGGGTCTCCCGTCCCACCGGGAGACCCGAGCATCCAGCCGGCACGTCCGCCGGCTGGTTAGAGTCCCGAACAAAGCCGGATTCGGCTTTGATTGGGTCTCCGATGTAGTAACTGGGAAACAACATCATGACGTCACTTCTGGTTTACTCGGCAGCTAACGGTGCGGAATTTAAAAAAATTGTCAGTATTCAAAAATGCAGATTTTTCTACATTTTCTTATAGTCCCCCCGATTCCCCCCCCCCCCCCCCATAGAGAGTACCGATCACTGACTATTACTGTCACAAGGGATGTTTACATTCCTTGTGTCTGTAATAAAAGTGATCCGATTTATTTATTTTTCAAAAAAACAGTGCTAAAAATAAATAAAATAGGAAAAATAAAAAATAAACTTCAATATTGTGTATTTCCGATGCTCAACAAGGCACAGTCAACCCAGAAAAGACAGATAACTTAGTGTTGCGTATTTCTGATGAGCAGTAAAATAACCAGAAAAGACACAAACTTGCACATTGTGTATTTCTACGATGCAGCCAGACCAGACAGAGTCATGGTGAATTCAACTAAAAAAATAGCCAGCAGAGGGCAAGCTTTATATAGGCATAGCTTGGACTCTCGATACTAAACCTTCCTCCGCCAGAGGAGAACCAGGGTAGTTCCAAATAATGGAAGTCTAAGGTGGGTGCATACACCACAGTAGTAGTAGCTGTTACCCTACCATTATATGAGTAAGTGTAGTATATATTGATTTTATTGCTGATCTTGCTACACTTCAGAAATACACAACATGGATGTTTTTGTGTCTTTCTGTCTTTCCTTTTGGCTGCGCATCTGAATACTCAACAGTGAATACGGTTTGTGTCTTCCTATTTATATTATATAGCCCTAGCTTATTGCACTGTTAAAATACACAACTATGAAGTTTATTTTGTGTCTTTTCTGGGTTTGTCTAGCTGCACTTCAGAAATACACAACATTGTTGTCTAAGCTGATGTCCTCTGTCTGCATTTTTTTTCTGATGCTGTGAGTCAGTAACGCACAATATGTGATCTTCTATATTTGTGATATTAGTTATACATGTATGACTTTTATTGCAGACCTTATTTTCCCAGGGACATGGAAGGGCCAGGAGTTCTGGCTGCAGAAACGTCAGATGTCAGAATACGCAGTCCCTTACATTCGGGCATACCAGAGGCATTCCCTCTGCTTAAAACCTGGTAAGGTTGTAGGACACTAGAAGGTTATAAAATATCCTCCTTTTCCCTTTAAGAACTTTGTTCATAGAGGTATTGTTGCCTAAAGATGCAGTATCAGAACTTATCTGACCTGCATACCCAACTCAATAGGTTTACAATTCTTTATGTATCCCTCATTTCACTCTCTTAGCATAACTGGTTGCAGTTAGCCAATGTGAGTGTTCTGCTACTGCTATGAACTTACTCTGAAGTAGGGATATCCTTAATGTATCCCTCATCAGTACCAAAAGGCACCCAATGGTATTGAAGTGGATTATGGTTTCAGACATCAGGTAGGACACCTGATCTCTAAGGTCTGGTTAAAAACATTATTTTACCTAGCTCTTTTCCGCTTAATTTTATTATATTTGCAGACAGATCTATAGGGAATGGATTATGGTTCCAGGCATCAGGTAGAACACCTGATCGCCACGATATGGTTAAAAGCATTCTTTTAACAAACTCCTTTCTGCTTAATTTTATTGCATTTGCGGGCAGGTGTACAAGGAGTTTTCTGGTATATAGAGCATTTTTCACAACTGACATGCCAACATTCAGTTTTGAGGAAAGTCATAGGTTTGGTGTACTTTGGGTACATACCAGTCCAGCTTCTGAGCCCAGGTAATAACCTTACTTTAATCTATTTCCCTAAAGCGGACCTCCCTTTAACCATCACTATGAAAGATAAATAGTAATTTAAAGGGGACCTGCAAGGGGTGTCTGTCAGGGAGCCTCCTGTAAATCATGCTCCTCAACAGAGTAGTCTTTAAGCCAGATCCACTTTGTTAATCAAAGTAGTGTCTTTGTTTCACGGAACAAGTCTTGGATTAGTCCTGTTAGTGACCCTAAGATGAGGTACGGACAGGATAGATTACGATTGCTAGATGATTTAGACAGTCAATCTTGCTAACCTACTGATTTCACAGGTTTTTCTGATTTCATCTTTAAGTTCCACTCCAGATAAGTCCTTCATCCGAAGCAGAGAAGGCAGAGACTTCGGGGGGACAAACCTGCTGATCAGCCTCTCGTTCCAAGATATCTGCATCACTCCTAATAGAGTGGAGGTAAAACGTGCTGCAAGCCTGGCATTTGGCAGAAAGATCTTGCAGGCAGTAGTCCCACCCTAAGGTAGGTCTGTGGTTACTTTATTATCCTCTCATGTGTTGTCGTTCTGGAAGGTGAGAGGAGAAAACCGTCTGTTAGACTTACCAGTAACGATGTTTCTACGAACCTTCCAGGACTTCAGGCCTACTTTCCGTCCTGTTGAAAGGGTGAGGAAAGAATGTAAACAATAAGTGGTAAGTACCTAAGGGATTATTCATCCCTTGTGAATCGGTTGGAGAACTACTTTTGTACAACTGAGGGACAAGGGGAAGGATGGGGCCTTTTAACAGCTGTGAACTGATTGTGTTTCCTGTAGGGTGGAGCCTCTTATCTCTCTGTGTTGCTGTCCTGTAAGGTTCGTACAAACACAGTTACTGGTAAGTCTAACAACGGTTTTTCATTATTTCTATTGATGTACACACAGCAGAAATATATTTTGTTGCACACAGGTATACAGTTGTGTTCATAAGTTTACACACCCTGACAGAACTTATTTCTTGGCCGATTTTCAGAGAATATGAATGATAACACAAAAACTTTTCTTTCACTCATGGTTAGTGTTTGGCTGAAGCCATTTATTATCAATCAACTGTGTTTACTCTTTTTAAATCATAATGACAACAGAAACTACCCAAATGACCCTGATCAAAAGTTTACATACCCTGGTGATTTTGGCCTGATGTACACAAGTTGACACAAAGGGGTTTGAATGGCTATTAAAGGTAACCATCCTCATCTGTGATCTGTTTGCTTGTAATTAGAGTGTGTGTATAAAAGGTCAATGAGATCTCGACTCCTGACAGACCCTTGCATCTTTCATCCAGTGCTGCACTGAAGTGTCTGGATTCTGAATCATGGGGAAAGCAAAAGAATTGTCAAAGGATCTGCGGGAAAAGGTAGTTGAACTGTATAAAACAGGAAAGGGACATAAAAAGATATCTAAGGAATTGAGAATTCCAATCAGCAGTGTTCAAACTGTAATCAAGAAGAGGAAAATGAGGGTTTCTGTTGAAAGCAAACCACGGTCAAGTAGACCAACTAAAATTTCAGCCACAACTGCCAGGAAAATTGTTCGGCATGCAAATAAAAACCCACAAATAACTTCAGGTGAAATACAGGACTCTCTGAAAACATGTGGTGTGGCTGTTTCAAGATGCACAATAAGGAGGCACTTGAAGAAAGATGGGCTACATGGTCGAGTCGCCAGAAGAAAGCCATTACTACGCAAATGCCACAAAGTATCCTGCTTACAATATGCCAAACAGCACAGAGACAAGCCTCAAACCTTCTGGCACATAGTAATTTGGAGTGATGAGACCAAAATTTAGCTTTTTGGCCACAATCATAAACGCTACATTTGGAGAGGAGTCAACAAGGCCTATAATGAAAGGTACACCATTCCTACTGTGAAACACAAAGGTGGATCGCTGATGTTTTCGTGATGTGTGAGCTACAAAGTCACAGGAAATTTGGTCAGAATTAATGGCAAGATGAATGCAGTATGTTAACAAAAAGTACTGGAGCAAATTTTGTATTCATCAGCCCGGAAGCTGCGCATGGGACGTACTTGGACATTCCAACATGACAATGATCCTTAACACAAGGTCAAGTCGACCTGCCATTGGCTACAGCAGAATAAAGTGAAGGTTCTGGAGTGGCTATCTCAGTCTCCTGACCTCAATATAATTGAGCCACTCTGGGGAGATCTCAAACATGCAGTTCATGCAAGACCGCCCAAGAATTTACAGGAACTGTAGGCTTTTTTCCAGGAAGAATGGGCAGCTTTACCATCAGAGAAGATAAAGAGCCTCATCCACAAATACCACAAAAGACTTCAAGCTGTCATTGATGTTAAAGGGGGCAAATCACGGTATTAAGAACTGGGGTATGTAAACTTTTGATCAGGGTCATTTAGGTAGTTTCTGTTGTCATTATGATTTAACCACTTCCATACAGAGCAGTTAGACACCCTTCCTGCCCAGACCAATTTTCAGCTTTCAGCACTCTCACACTTTGAATGACAATTGCTCAGTCATGCTACACTGTAACCAAACAAAATTTTTATAATTTTTTTTCACACAAATAGAGCTTTCTTTTGGTGGTATTTGATCACAACTGGGTTTTTTTTTTGTGATATATGCAAAAAAAAGAGCAAAAATTTTGAAAAAAAAACACTTTTTTTTAGTTTCAATTATAAAATTTTGCAAAAAATTAATTTTTCTTCATACATTTGGGCCAAAATGTATACTGCTACATGTCTCTGGTAAAATTAACCCAAATTAGTGTATATTATTTAGTCTGTGTGAAAGTTATTGAGTCTAGAAGCTATGGTACCAATTACTGAAAATTGATCACACCAGATCACACCAGATGTACTGATCTCCTTTCTTGAGGCCCTGAAATGTCAGGACAGTACAGTACAAATACCGCCCAAATGACCCCTTTTTGTAAAGTAGACAGTCCAAGGTATTTAGTAAGAGGCATGGTGGGTTTTTTGAAGTTGTAATTTTTTCCCACAATTCTTGGGAAAATGAAGAAAAAAAATTTTATTTCTTTTTTTTCCCACAAAGTTGTCAATTTATAAGCTGTTTCTAACACATAGCATGTACACAGCAAAAATTACACCCAAAAATACATTCTGCTACTCCTTCCGAGTATGGCGATACCACATGTGTGAGACTTTTACACAGCCTGGCCATAAAAAGAGACTCCACGTCCAAGAAGCACCTTCAGGCGTTCTAGGAGCATAAATACACATAAAACTTTCTTACTACCTATCACACTTTTCAAGGCCCTAGAGCACCAATACAATGGAAAAGTCCACAAAATGACCCCATTTTGGAAAGCAAACACTCCAACGTATATTCTATGAGGCATTATGGGTCATTTGAACATATCATTTTTTTCCACAGGTTTTTGGAAAATGTGGGAAAAAAATGAAAACTTTTTTTTTTTACACAAAGTTGTCAATTTATAGGATATTCCTAACACATAGCATGTACACAGCAAAAATGACACCCCAAAATACATTCTGCCACTCCTCCTGAGTATGGCAATAACACATGTGTGAGACTTTTTCACAGCCTAGCCATATAGAGGGGCCCAACATCCAAGGCGCACCATCATGCATCCTAGCCACTTGCCTAGGCCTATTTTTGACATTTGGTGTTTACAAGCTAAAATCAGTTGTTTTGCTAGAAAACTGCTTAGAACCCCCAAACATTATATATATGTTTTTTTTAGCAGAGACCCTAGAGAATAAAATGGAGATTATTGCAATATTTTTTATCACACCGTATTTGCGCAGCGGTCTTCCAAACGCAATTTTTTTTGGAAAAAATTCACTTTTTTTAATTAAAAAATAAGAAACCAGTAAAGTTAGCCCAGTTTTTTTCCATAATGTAAAAGATAATGTTACGCCGAGTAAATAGATACCCAACATGTCATGTTTCAAATTTGCGCACGCTCACGGAATGGCGACAAACTTTGGTACTTAAAAATCCCCATAGGCGACAATTTAAAAATTTCTACAGGTTGCCATCTTTGAGTTACAGAGGAGGTCTAGGGCTCAAATTATTCCCCTTGCTCTAACGATCGCGGCGATACCTCACATGTGTGGTTTGAACACCGTTTACATATGTGGGCGGGGTTTCTGTATGCGTTCGCTTCTGCGCGCGAGCTCACAGGGACAGGGCGCTTTAATTTTTTTTTTTTTTTTTACTATTTATTTTATTTATTATTTTTTATTTTTACACCGTTTAAAAAAAAAAATGATCATTTTTATTTCTATTAAAAGGAATGTAAACATTCCTCGTAATAGAAATAGGCACGACAGGACCTCTTTTTTGTGAGATCTGGGGTCAAAAAGTCCTCAGATCTCACAAGTACACTAAAAGATAGAAAAAAAAAAAATTATTATATAAAATGAAAAAAAAAAAAAAGGACCTTTAAACCGATGCTAGGCAACAACATTTTCCGTAGCTCCGGTCCTCCAAGACCATAGAGTCAAGTGAGGGCAAGCTTGCCCTCACTCGACATCCTGTCTGTGAGGATCTGGGACCGGATCGTTTTCCCCGCTGCCGGCGGGTCCGGTAAGCGGAGAAAAGGACCGGAACGTGGCGGGAGGGGGGGGCGCCTCTTCCGCCATCCCGGAAGGGTGATCCCACGGCGAATCCGCCGCTGGGACCACCCTTATCGGAAAGCCAACCGTCCACCGTTTAAAAAAATACCAGGGTTATGGCAGCTATCTGCTGCCATAACACCGGTATTTAGGTTTAAACGGAGGACGTATATAAACCTTTTTGGACTTGGACATGGTGGCTGTATGAAGGGTGATAGGTACTCGGGTACTTTGTTGGGCAGGTGACAGGTACTCTGGTACTGATGAGCAAGTGGCAGGTACTCGAGTACTCCGATAGGCAGGTGACAGGTACTCGGATACTCTGATGGGCAGGTGACAGGCAGGTGATAAGTACTGATGAGTAGTACTGATACTGATAGGTGATACTGTACTGATGGGTACTGATGATCAGTACTGATACATGATAGGTACTGATGAGTACTGATGAGTAGTGATGGGTACTGATGAGCAGGCGGCAAGTACTCGGGTACTTCAGGCGTCAGGTACTCTGATGAGCAGGTGGAAGGTACTCGGGTACTCTGATGGGTAGGTGACAGGTACTCAGGTACTCTGATGACAGGTACTCCGTTGACAGGTACTCAAAGTACCCGAGTACCTGTCATCAGAGTACCCGAGTACCCGTCATCAGAGTACCCGAGTACCCGTCATCAGAGTACCCGAGTACCCGTCATCAGAGTACCCGAGTACCCGTCATCAGAGTACCCGAGTACCTGTCATCAGAGTACCCGTCATCAGAGTACCCGAGTACCTGTCATCAGAGTACCCGAGTACCCGTCATCAGAGTACCCGAGTACCCGTCATCAGAGTACCCGAGTACCCGTCATCAGAGTACCCGAGTACCTGTCATCAGAGTACCCGAGTACCTGTCATCAGAGTACCCGAGTACCTGTCATCCGAGTACCTGTCATCAGAGTACCCGAGTACCCGTCATCAGAGTACCTGCGTACCCGTCATCAGAGTACCTGCGTACCTGTCATCAGAGTACCCGAGTACCTGTCATCAGAGTACCCGAGTACCTGTCATCAGAGTACCCGAGTACCTGTCATCAGAGTACCCGAATACCTGTCACCAGCCCATCAGAGTACCCGAGTACCTGTCATCTGAGTACCTGACGGGCTGGTGACAGGTACTCGGGTACTTTGATGGGCTAGTGACAGGTGCTCTTTATTGGGGGGGGGGGCAATCAGTGTGTTTGGGGTGCACTATGATTGGTAACTAGCTGTTACCACACTCTCTTACTCACACAGGATCAGTGTGTGAGGAGGAGATTTCATTGGCTCTTTACCTAGATCGGGGATCGACTCTGTCCGAGGGACGAGCCTCGTCCCCGATCGCTGCATTGCAGAGAGAACGAGCGGCTCGTGCGGGAGCCGCTCATGTGATCGCCTGTGATTGACACAGCCGATCACGTGGTAAACAGCCAATTTCTATTGGCTGTTTACCTTGATCAGGGATGGGCTATGTCCGAGGGACGAGCCTCACCCCCGATCGCCGCGCTGCGCGCCCCCGGGGGCGCGCAGTAGAGAGGAGATCCGGGCGACGTCATATGACGGCGGCCCGGATCCTCACAACCACTTTGCCGACGTCATTTTACATGACGCGGTATGGAAGTGGTTAAAAAGAGTAAACACCGTTGATTGCTAATAAATGGCTTCAGCCAAACACTAACCATGAGTGAAAGAAAAGTTTTTGTGTTATCATTCATATTCTTGGAAAAATGGCCAAGAAATCATAAATTCTGCCAGGGTATGTAAACTTATGAGCACAACTGTATTTAGTCACAGACAAACTGTTTTGGGTTTATACGTAATATTCCTGTATCCGGATATACATAGTAGTATGTACACCAAACGCATTACATTTTCTGTTTTTAATCAGTCCCAAAGCCAAATGGGGGTTGTCAAGCTCTATATTGGATTTATAGTTCAATAAGTCCCTGAGTCACTGAACAGACTTCTTCCTGTGATTAAATGTATAATTACGGATGAATCTGATCAATGTATGGCTGCTGCCCCCACAAGGACTAACCACCTGGGTGGCGTCTAAAATATATATATATGCAAAAAGAAAGTGGGTGTTGGCGCTGCTCTGTGTTACCTCCAGATGTTAACTACTATATCCAGTCTAGACATATGCCGGTTTTCGGTAATTCGATATATCGCGGTATTGCATAGCCACGGTATTGTTATTGTGGCATTTTTAAAATACCGAGTTTCTCTGCTCCTGGGTCTGACTTGTGAATTGATACATTTCAGTGAGCTGGATGACTCATTCACTCACACAGCTAACGCCTTTCAGCATTAAGGCTACATTCACACCTGAGTGTAGCGTTTTCACGCGTTTTTTACCGCGATTTTACCGCGATTTTTACCGCGATTTTCAGGCGTTTTTTGTGCAGGCGTTTTTTGATTGAATAGATACCAATGGAAAACGCCTGTAATCTGCCCAAAAAGAAGCTCATGTACTTGTTTTGTAAACAGCGTCAAAACGCTCAGATGTGAACAGGGGCCATTGAAATGAATAGGATTTGTCTTGTTGGGCGTTTTGAGAGCTGATCCTAGAGCAGAAAAACTCCCCAAAAACGCCCCAAAACGCCTAGATGTGAACAGAGCCTTAGTCTCCCAGTAACTATAAACAA
Organism: Pelophylax lessonae; assembly: GCF_965119305.1. NCBI lineage: Eukaryota > Metazoa > Chordata > Amphibia > Anura > Ranidae > Pelophylax > Pelophylax lessonae. Next base: position 158,301,612 of record NC_138772.1, read on the forward strand.
AAATGATTACATTGTATCTTTTCCTTCCCTTTGCCAGGGAGAAAGGAAGTTTAACCTCTTAAAGACTGGACCTTTTTCTGACACTTGTTGCTTGCAAGTTAAAATCAGTTTTTTTTTTGCTAGAAAAGTACTTAGAACCCCCAAACATTTTATATATTTTTTTAGCAGAGACCCTACAGAAAAAAATGGCGATTGTTGTAATATTTTATGTCACACTGTATTTGCGCAGCAGTCTTTCAAACGCAATTAATAGACTTTAATGAATAAAAAAAAAAAAAACGTAACAGTAAAGTTATCCCAATTTTTTTTTTTGTTACACAGAGAATCGTGAGAGAATCGTGATCTTTATTCCAAGCTAAAAAATCGTGATTCTCATTTTGGCCAGAATCGTGCAGCTCTAATATATATATATATATATATATATATATATATATATATACACACACACGCATAGCAGCCCACATTACATTATTATATAGCCATCAAGCAGTGTCTGGCCTACCTGGTGATGACTGGTCCTAGCGCTCTGATCCGATGGCCTGGTCTTTAAAGGGGCAAATCCTTGCGATCCAGAAGTGGTTAAACCTGCAGAGGACCGGTGTTTTTATCTATTAATGACTTTACTATTGCTTTAGGCCTGGTTCACATGTATGCGGGTTGGCGGTTCACATGTATGCGGGTTGGTGGTTCACATGTATACGGGTTGGCGGTTCACATGTATGCGGGTTGGCGGCCCACATTTGCACAGGCATAGCAGCCCATTGATTTGAACGGGCTGCTATGCCCTCATTTTCCGCAGAAAAAAGGTGCATGCAGCATTTTTTTAAAATTCAGTGGCCTTGAAATCCATCCTGCTTTTGCACCATGCGACTAACCTGCAGTTCCTGCTCTGGCAAGCTTTCTGCATTTTTTGTATACGTGGGCACGGCATTTAAAAACAGTTTGCATGTGCAGCAACGGCAGGTAAGTCGCATGGTGCAAAAGAAGGATGGATTTCATGGCCACTGCATTTTTTTAAATTCTGCATGCACCTTTTTTCAGCTGAAAACGCAGGCATAGCAGCTCAAGCCCATTCACATCAATGGGCTGCTATGCCTGTGCAAATGTGGGCCCCCAACCCGCATACATGTGAACCAGGCCTAAAGCAATAGTTTTCAGCTATGCCTGCGTTTTCAGCTGAAAAAAGGTGCATGCAGAATTTAAAAAAATGCAGTGGCCATGAAATCCATCCTTCTTTTGCACCATGCGACTTACCTGCCGTTGCTGCACACGCAAACAGTTTTTAAATGCCGTGCCCACGTATACAAAAAATGCAGAAAGCTTGCCAGAGCAGCAACTGCAGGTTAGTCGCATGGTGCAAAAGCAGGATGGATTTCAAGGCCACTGAAAACCCGCATACATGTGAACCGCCAACCCGCATACATGTGAACCACCAACCCGCATACATGTGAACCAGGCCTAAAGCAATAGTAAAGTAATTTATAAACAACACCTCCTTCAGGTTTAACCACTTCTTGACCACAAGGATTTGCCCTCTTAATGACCAGGCCATCGGATCGGAGCCGAGCGCCAGGACCAGTTATCACCAGTTAGGCCAGACACTGCTTGATGACCTATTTTAGGCCTGGTTCACAGAGTCTGTACTGACTGACTATATAATAATGTGCATAAGTGAACCAAAGCCCCTAAATTCAGCAATGAAATTGAAGTGAGGTGGAAATTTAATAATAGAATACCGTGATAATACCGTATACCGTGGCAAAACCTTAATAAATTAATCGCAGCATGAAAATCTGATACCGTCACAAGCCTAATCCAGTCTGCTTAGATGTTTCATACAGTAATAAAAAATGAATACCAATCTGGCTACTATAAGTAAATGTGTGTATATCACCACACTCTATATAAAATAAATATAAAGTGCAATGTCTATATCTAAAATTGGGCATGTGCTATATGTGCAAAAAATCTATGTGCAAAATCTGCTAATGTATTGTGCAAAAAGCATGTAAAACAATAATGTGCAAATTCTAACAATTCAATTAACATATAAATACACAACCTGTGCAAAACTTTACTGGTGCAAATCTGCCAAAAAAAAGTACAAGTGCTAAATTGCAAGTACATAAAACTCAGCTTCCAGTGTTGGATAAAAGTGAAATCTTGGGGGCGTGACCGGAAGCGGACCAAGGTGGACGTCTTTGTGAGGAGCTCCACCGCTCACATTCAATCGTCCGCAATCCTCCTTCCCTGCTCAGCCCAACGGCTCATCCGCACCCCATCACGACTCCCCAGACCCTGGGGGACCCACCGGACTAAAATTTTTTTTTGTCGGACCAGGATTTCCGCTCGTGGCCTAACTAGGCCTGAAGCCGGGGACTTTCCTGCGGACCGGACCCGAGGCCTGCCATCCAGCGCTTCAGAGGGGAGGTAGGCACTATTAAAGTACCCACTCACCATCCTGCCCTACGGATCTACCCCCCTCTGCCCTAATCTGCCCCGCTGTGCCTCTGGGACCATCTCCACGGCCGGTCGCGGCCTATCAGTCAGCACCCGGCCGCCATCTTCCCGACCCCCTCACGCTTGCTGGGCACCCCTGGGTCCCCACCCCCCGGCCAGGACTCCGGACCCCAGACCTCACCTTCACCCTGGGAAGGTCCGAATGACCGTTGGCCCCTCTGAGCAGGACATGTCCGCCTAGTGCTCCGCATCTCTGGGGGCATTACAGCCTCTCCGCAACGAGTCACCGCTGCTAACCTAACCACCTACAGACCCACCGGCTGCCAGGAACCTCTTGGGTCAACCCACGATGGTCTACGGTGGACCGAAGAACAAATTTAAGAATAAATCCATCAGGGACGCTCTCCTGAAAACCGCTCCTAAGATGGTGGCGGCGCCATCTACCCGCTCGCCTCACGCATCTCCTCACACCAAGCCCGTGGCGCTGCACCCAGACGGTGAGACAGACTATGATTTTGGCCTCACACCTCTAACTTTAAGGGGAGACACACTGCAGCCAGACCTGCTCCAGCAATTTGAGCGGATGCTCACTAGAGCCCTCAAAAACACCTCAGATGCCATTACTGACAAGCTCACCAGGGAAATCAGGGAGGTTGGCCACCGCACTACTCTCTTAGAGCAACGCACTGAGGAACTAGAACTCACAGCAGGCAATCATTCTGAGGACTTGGAAGCCCTTCGAGAGGAAAATTCATCCCTACACTCCCGCTTAGAGGACTTTGAAAACAGGGCCAGAAGATCCAATGTCAGGATCAGAGGTATCCCAGAGTCTGTGGAGGACCTTCGATCCACCATCACTGCCTTATTTCAGGAACTAGCCCCATCAATTCCTATAGAGCGTTTGGAAATGGACAGGATCCATAGATCACTGGCCCTGCGCTCAGATGACGGTCCTCCCAGGGACATCATAGTGAAACTTCACTTTTTTCGCACTAAAGAACAACTTATGGTAGCTGCCCGTAATAGGGATTCCCTAATTTTCCAGGGTCACCGTTACCAACTCTTCCAAGATTTATCCCAAGCTACTCTGGCTAAACGTAAGGCTATGAAGCCACATCTCCTTGTTCTTCAACACCACAAGATTACCTACAGATGGATCTTCCCCTTTGCTGTCCGCTTCTCCTATAAAGGCTCCTCTTACCAATGCAAATCTCCTGAGGATCTTCATGGTACTATTCGTGAACTCCACCTGACACCCCCTGATCACTCTCCTGAAGGCTCCAGGCGACGTGCTGCATCATCCTCTCCACAGAAGACCCAAGCTCACCAGGATCGTGTCTCCCAGCACGGGATCCACAAGAGAGGTCGAAATTCATCACCAGCTCCAGCCCCGGCTCCTGAGGACACCATGGACTGAGGACACCCCGCGGTGTTCACCTGCTCTTTGTTACTAGGACGGTTGTATAGCTGCCCTGCTGATCCCTTTCTTTGATGCCACCATTTTTGGTATCCTCCTGGAACCGTAACTATATTGTTTTATATTGCTATTTATATGTATACATATGTGGTTTTTTTTTTTTTTTTTTTTGTCTTTTTGGGTACCCTCCAGGATGTACCACTACTGTAGGTGAGACTGGTGGCGGAGTTTCTCTAAATTGGACTTTTTCTTCAATTTTTTAGCTCTCTCTGCCATCACCCTCCCTTGAGTGCTATATTTTGACTCGGGTCCTGACCCGAGTGAGAGCTATACATTATACACTTTCAGGTACCATGAACGGTGCTGTGGCCTTCCTGGGTTGCTCCACCACTGCAAACGCTTACGGGATGAACGGGCGCTTCCATTGGCCTGTTCTCCTGACTCCGCCGTCATACTGCCTGTTCTGAGCATCCTGGTTCGCATTTCCCAGTGGGAGTCCCCACGTCCCCTTCCCCCTTTTTTTTTTTTTCTCATTGTTGGGTCCACCATATTGACCTGATTTGTTTTACTGTTTGTGCTCTGATATGTTATTGACTCGTTACCTCCACTTGCGTTAGGCTTGTTACTAGGCTGTCCCTACCCCAGAGACTGCTCACTGCACCCCACTTGTAGTCCTTCATTACCAGACCTTTTTGGACTGGTATCTCTTGGACGAGTTGACTCCTCCTGGCGGGAAGTTTACTTCCTTCCAGAGGATCCTTTTCTCCTTTTTTCCTTCCTTCCCCTTCCATTCTTGAGTTTTTTTCTCCCCCCCATTTCCCTTCCTCCCCCCTTTCCCGCCCTCTTGCTTCTGCTCCTCCTGTCTCCCATCCCCACCCGGAGAGAGTCCCCCGCCCGCCGTTCCTGCCTCCTATCCCTGCCACGCTACTTTTGCGCTCCATTATGTCCACCTTAAACGTTCTTACTCTTAACGTACAAGGCCTAAATTCCCCCTCCAAACGTGTGAAGGCATTCCGATCATTCTCTTCGCTATCGGTTCATGTGGCTTGCCTTCAGGAAACGCACATTTCCACTCACTCGACTCCCAAATACTTTGGTCACCAATACCCACAAGTCTACACTGCCTCTGCTCCCACGAAGCAACGGGGTGTGCTGATAGCTTTTCACAGAACTACCCCATTTACTCTACAGAAGGAAATAAAAGACCCCGAGGGTCGCTATCTCATACTGTTAGGACGGCTTCTTGACTCGGATGCCACTATAGTTTCATACTATGCTCCTAATAAGAAACCCCAGGCCTTCCTTACCCACCTATTGTCTGTCACGGACACCCACAAACAGGGTACCCTCTTGCTTTGTGGCGACTCCAATCAAGTACTCTACCCCCTACAGGACAAATCTCCCGCTCCACTATCCGTGCAGCGCCTCTCTTTCCAACAACTCCTAACTCAACATTCATTAGTGGATACGTGGCGTGAACACAACCCATGCCGACGACAGTACACGCACTATTCCCATCCAAATAAGCTGTTTTCGCGAATTGACCACATCTTCATCCACATTGGCACATCTCCTCTCCTTTCCACCTCCACTATCATCCCCTGCGCCTGGTCTGTTCATGATGCGGTCATCTCCTCCTTCTCTTCCTTGGTACCTAAACCCAACCTTCGCTCTTGGCAGATCAATGACGGTATGCTGGCTAACCCGACCCACCGTCTCGAATTGGAGCACGCAATTTCTGACTATCTGTCCACCAACACTCATCCGGACACGTCCCCACTCATGTTGTGGGAAGCCCACAAACCAGTTATACGGGGGGTTTGCATTAGCCGAACCTCTCACCTCCGTAAGGAACGTCGCCTCTTACTACAAAATTTAGAAGCTGCCTTCTATAAGGCCTCCGCAGACTTCCAAGCCACCCCCTCGCCCTCCAGGAAACAAGCCCTTGATAAAGCTCGACTTGAGCTGGATCTTCTCCTTTCAGAATCGGCGGAACAAATACTCCGAAAGTCGAAACATACTTTATATATGAAAGCTAACAAACCTGACACCTTCCTTGCCTTGACGCTTCGCAAAGCCGATTATACTCCCAAACCTATACGCCTTAAGCAGGCTAAGGACACATACACCTGTAATCCCCATAAAATTCTCCGCATCTTCCGTGATAAACTCTCCACGCTCTATAAGGACCCCTCCACATTTGACCGCACTCACTTAGACGCCCTCCTGTCTTCTGTCCACCTCCCTGCACTGTCCGCCTCCCACAGGGAGAATCTTGATAAACCCATGACTGCTGAGGAACTCTTACAGGCAATTAAGACTTTGAAACCACGTAAGCGTCCGGGCCCTGACGGCTTTTCTGCTACATACTATAAACGCTTTGCCTATGTTCTTATCCCCCGTTGGTTGGGGCACTTAATTCCCTGCTGGACGGTCACTCCACACGGATTCGCTCATGGCTGCCATTTCCATGATTCCCAAACCCAATTCAGATGAAACCTCCTGGTCCAACTATAGACCCATCTCTATACTCAACATTGACATTAAACTGCTCGCCAAAGTTCTGTCCTCTCGCCTCAATGTGGTCATAGGCACTTTGGTCCATGCTGACCAGACGGGTTTCATCCCATCCTGCCAGGCTGGCGATAATATTCGTCGGGCCACCCTGCTGGCACACATTGCCAGGAAACGCAGAATTCCCCTTTTTGCTTTCTCTCCCTAGACATTAGCAAGGCATTCGATTCTCTGTCTTGGCTATACCTCACCTCCATCCTTGATCGCTGGGGTTTCGGCTCCCACTTCCTGCAATGGGTGAATGCCCTCTACAAGAACCCTAGAGCGTACGTCTATTATTCAGGCTACAGGTCAGACCCCTTCCCCATAGAGCGCGGCACGAGACAGGGTTGTCCCCTTTCCCCCCTACTATTTGCCTTGGCCTTTGAGCCCCTTGCGATCCTCATACGATCCAGAAGAGGAGGATCGGGGCTGCTCTGTGCAAAAGCATTGCACAGGGCAGGTAAGTATGACATGTTTGTTATTTTAAAAACATTACCTTTACAATCACTTTAATGTACCTTTTAGAAATATCCCCTGGTATGGCTGCCTGGTGCAGCAGTTCCCCTAAGAACCAGTTGGGAGCATGCACACTATCTCTCCCCAAAGCTTTGTGTAGTTCTCAGTGGTGGGGGGGGGGGGGTGAGTCCATGTTGTGGTGGCTACAATAGGCTTCCATAGAAACCCCATTAGTGAACATAGCGAATATTAGTGAAATGTTGGACCACTGAAGAAACGAAAGTCTTGGTAGGGAATAAAAGAAATCGATACTATGATAAAATAAAGATAGCGACAACAAAATTAATATGCATACAAGAATGCAAGCATGTGGCTAGAAGGTAATACAGTTCATTAATTTGTTTTAATAACATTTTATGCAGTTGAAGAATTTTGCTGTGAAGAGTCCAGATTAATGTTACAACATAAATTTACATCATTTCTTTATTGCACAGTCCTTTGCATATTCCCATGCAGTACACACAACCACTGACTGTTTTCAGCTGTTAGCAAAATGATGAATGTTTAAAAATTTTTTACAAAAATAGGCAATTCAGACTAAGCATATGATAAGATTTGCAAAAACCCAGGTTACCTTCACTGAAAAATGCATATCGTCTGTAGATTCTCCGTGCAGAAATCAAACAAGGCACAACCCCTTCAGGCTCCCTGTTGGCATTGCTAATTTCTGAAACTATTCATGCATCCTATGTTTATTAAAATTGCCAGGACTGGTTTACTAACAGCTGCTTTTCTTTCCATACAAGTGAATGGGAATGTAGAAAAATCTTGATGCTGCTTAGAAAGAGGTCAGCAGCAGGTTAACTGCAGGTAAGATGCATCTTTGCAAGAGTAAGCTAAATGCATCTGATAGCATGCTGCATTTGTCTATCCACATAAGCCCTAAAGCACGCCAATGCCACTTCAGCTCTCATACCTTATACACCTTATGAACCAGAGCACATTTTACGATTCTACAATGGGCCTGTTTTGTCCCATTGGTTTTGACAGGTATCTTTTCCCTCCTCCCCCTCATCTGGGACATGTTACAGATTCCAGGAGACTGTTGGACCATTCACAATGTGCAGCGCAGCTCGTTCATGTTCGGTGGGCAGCCGGATGTAAAGCTGCAAGCTGTCAGAGCTGGGTGCCCACCATTAAGATACCATCTCTGGGGACCGAAGACTGGTTGAAAATAAAAAGGCTTGGTGAACACAGCGCTGGATCCAGGGACAGGTGAGTATCTGTTTATTAAGTCAGCAACTACAGTTTTCGTAGCTGCTGACTTTAGAAATATGGCTGGAGCTCCACTTTAAAATGAAAGCCAGGAGTTACTGTGTAACTCTAGCAGCTGTTGTTGATGGTCTGACACTATGTTTATTAACACTGTTCTGACGTGAAATACAGAGATACAAAGTAACATTGTTGTAGATACTTTTGTATCTACTTTGTTCTTTCATCTGCAGATCACAGGGATGAGCATTGATCTACATATGATGTCAGTTAAATTGGTTGTAAAGGCAGAACATTTTTTACCTTACTGCATTGCCTGCATTAAAGGTAAAAAATGTCCCAGAGTTCTATCTCGATCCAAAGCTGTGCCCGTCTGCAGTAGCACTGGTCTCTCTCCTCATAGGACAAAGATGCAGCAGTGGGAGCCATTGGTTCTGGTCACTCACTTAGTGGAAGCGGACATTTGGGGGCACCCTTAAGTTAAAGGGGACTGCCAGGTTATGATAAGGGGAAGGGTTGTGAGAGAGGAAGCCCTTCTTCTCATCAACATGCCTTCCATCTCATGTTGAGAGCATGTGGCCTGGAATGGAGCCAGGGTCTGGTATTGATTTTTAGGGACCCAAATCAATTACATTTTTCTTGCAGGAGGTTCCTCCTTTAAATTCATACCAGATCCAGAGGGTCTGGTGTTGTTTTTTTAGAGGGGACTGTACACTTTTTTTTTTGTATTCCTACCTCCCCCAATTTTTGTACCAGACCTGAAGGTTCTGGTATAGATTGTGGAGGAAAAGCAAACTTTTTTTTTTTTAAAAGCAAACTTGACATGAAATAAAAAACCATTGGCTGATAACTTAATAATCCCAGATGGCTTCCTTTTTTGAAAAAATAAAAAAAAACGCATTCTTGATGAGCGTCTGGTATGTATTTTGTGGGGTCCCTATTCTGTTTTTTACAACATAAAGGACATTTGCAGAGAAATGTAAATTACCAGCAATTTAAATGCAGCTCATCTTAGGATTGCTTTTTAGAGCCAACGGTCAGCTTTCTTATAAAAACAATCCTAGTGGCTACTTAGCTACAGGATTGCTTTTACAAGCAGCAGGAGGGGGGTGTTCATCTCACCTGCACCCCCCACACTGCCTTGCACAACTTTCTTCACCGGCTGATCATAGAGGCAATCAGAGACCAGAATGGCCCTGACCGTCTCTATGGTATAGGAAACTGGAAGCAATGAGCATGCATCACTTCTGGTTTCCCCAGGTGTAAACAGCGTCATTTATAAATATGGGAAATCATTTGATTACACCAGTCTTGGTGTAATCAAATGCTTTTAAGGGCAGAGGTGATATCTGGGGTCTAATAGACCCCGTATCTCCCCATAAAGATTACCTGTCACTGCCAATTATTATCACAGGGGATATTTATATTACCTGTGATAACATTAAAAAGACTAAAAAATGAAAGGAACAGTGTAAAAATAACCCCCCCCCCCCCCAGGCTTGCGTGCAAAGGCAAACACACACGTCAGTCCCGTACACACACAAACATCCCCACTCATGTAAGGTATCACCGTCAACATCAGATCATAGGCAGTAATTCTAGCACCAAACCTTCTGTGTAAATGTAAAGTGGTAACCTGTAAAAGCTTTTAAAGCATCACCTATAGATGGTAAAATGTATGCCATTTGTGGTCGTTGCAAACCGTGGTTGCAGGAAAGAAAATTTGCACTGTCTTTGGCCAGTATAGAGCTGGCCCTACACTGATAGTTGCCCATTGATGTCAGTCACCATCCCTGCCCCTTTGTTTACTTCAGATGACAACACAGGGAACTGTGATTAGTGGTGAGGAGTGAGGCAAATCAACAGCACCTTCGTTTCCCCCCAATTAGCAGGCGTCGGTTAAAATAATTGACAAGCATCTTACGATGTGATCAAGGATAGATATACCATGCCAGATCTTTTTTCTTTTTTTATTTAATACAGACCTTGTCAGATATTTGTGTGTGCTGATTCATTATTGTCATTTTTTTTGGTGAATAAATAGGGTTACTATGTACCCCCTACCCACTATTTACATAGACCCATCCCAAACATAGGTTTTCATGGCACCATGAACAGTAGAACTCCCAGTTATTATATAAAAATATATATTTTATTTATAAGTTTAAATAAAATATGAAAAAAAACAAACATTAATAATTTGGACAGGAAATCATTGCCCCCATCAATGCTGCATTCAAGCTCATACCCTAGATGAAGCCTATGTAGACAAAATGTACATCGGGTTTGAGTGAGTTTATCCCATGTCATTGCGCATTTTGGAGACCATTTGTCATCACAATTGAATTTCCTGCTATTTGTACAGAAAGTGTAAGTTTTCTACCTTTTAATAAAGTCTGGTTTTGATGATATTACACTATGGAGACCTTTTGTAATAAACCTCCCGCCTGTTTGACTCTTTGCTACTTGCAGTAGAGTCCACGATTTCTGCTAAGCACTTCTGACTTCCCTTATGGTGATGGTCACACATGTGGTGACATCCTTTTACTTCCGAACATGGATTGTTCTTTTCTTCTTGGATACGGACTTTAGGCTTGATTTGATCACTATTTCAAGGATTTTGCATTTTTTTTACAAATTATTTTCCTTTTTGATGTGTATTGGCAGCAAATTGTTTGCAATTTGCACAAATAGCATTTTGCACTTTATATATATTCAATATACAGTTTTGTACAGATTCATAGTCGTGATGAAGCATATGTTAGTATTTTTTGACACTTTTTTATTCCACCATTTATTGTGATGTTTATGAGTATTACATTGTCTGTATTTTGCACATGTAGCTATTTGCACTTTATCCAGTATTTGCACATACCTATGGTATTGTGATGCATCATTTTTAGAGTTAGAGCATTCTAACACTTTTTTTGTAGCGCGACACCTGTTTTTTGATTTTTCAATACCACATTCCCCTCATCATCTATCACAGATCTTTTGTCATATACAACATAACCAAGTAACGGCTGACAGTGTACAGAAGTACAAATCACTCTCAGAGATGGGGTCTATGAGTAATCGGAGAGAAAGGGGAAGGGAAAAGTGGGCGCTAATTCTCTATACGTTTTGCAGCCAAATCAAGACCATTCATCAGGCTTACAGAATCTCAGAATCAAAATATATGTGATAGTCTGGATATGAAGGCTAAAATTAAAATGTGACGATTGGTATTGGCGCTACCTCACGGTGATAAAATGTACAATGCCCAAAGGGGTGAGTGAAAATAATAAAACACACGAATGTCAGAGTGTCACCAATTAATTGTGAGTGAACTCCTTAAGAAATTATTAAATAAACAATGTGTTTATTAAATTATATCAAATATCAAATCAACAGCTACTAAAGTGATATATGTACAGTGGGTACGGAAAGTATTCAGACCCCCTTAAATTTTTCACTCTTTGTTATATTGCAGCCATTTGCTAAAATCATTTAAGTTAATTCTTCTTCCTCATGAATGTACACATAGCACCCCATACTGACAGAAAAACACAGAATTGTTGACATTGTTGCAGATTTATTAAAAAAGAAAAACTGAAATATCACATGGTCCTAAGTATTCAGACCCTTTGCTCAGTATTTAGTAGAAGCCCCCTTTTGATCTAATACAGCCAGGAGTCTTTTTGGGAAAGATGCAACAAGTCTTTCACACCTGGATTTGGGGATCCTCTGCCATTCCTCCTTGCAGATCCTCTCCAGTTCTGTCAGGTTGGATGGTAAACGTTGGTGGACAGCCATTTTTAGGTCTCTCCAGAGATGCTTGATTGGGTTTAAGTCAGGGCTCTGGCTGGGCCATTCAAGAACAGTCACGGAGTTGTTGTGAAGCCACTCCTTCGTTATTTTAGCTGTGTGCATAGGGTCATTGTCTTGTTGGAAGGTAAACCTTCGGCCCAGTCTGAGGTCCAGAGCACTCTGGAGAAGGTTTTTGTCCAGGATATCCCCGTACTTGGCCGCATTCATCTTTCCCTCGATTGCAACCAGTCGTCCTGTCCCTGCAGCTGAAAAACACCCCCACGGCATGATGCTGCCACCACCATGCTTCACTGTTGGGACTGTATTAGACAGGTGATGAGCAGTGCCTGGTTTTCTCCACACATACCGCTTAGAATTAAGGCCAAAAAGTTCTATTTTGGTCTCATCAGACCAGAGAATCTTATTTCTCACCATCTTGGAGTCCTTTAGGTGTTTTTTAGCAAACTCCATGCGGGCTTTCATGTGTCTTACACTGAGGAGAGGCTTCCGTCGGGCCACTCTGCCATAAAGCACCGAATGGTGGAGGGCTGCAGTGATGGTTGACTTTCTACAACTTTCTCCCATCTCCTGACTGCATCTCTGGAGCTCAGCCACAGTGATCTTTGGGTTCTTCTTTACCTCTCTCACCAAGGCTCTTCTCCCCCGATAGCTCAGTTTGGCCGGACGGCCAGCTCTAGGAAGGGTTCTGGTCGTCCCAAACGTCTTCCATTTGAGGATTATGGAGGCCACTGTGCTCTTAGGAACCTTAAGTGCAGCAGAAATCTTTTTGTAACCTTGGCCAGATCTGTGCCTTGCCACAATTCTGTCTCTGAGCTCTTCAGACAGTTCCTTTCACCTCATGATTCTCATTTGCTCTGACATGCATTGTGATCTGGAAGGTCTTATATAGACAGGTGTGTGACTTTCCTAATCAAGTCCAATCAGTATAATCAAACACAGCTGGACTCAAATGAAGGTGTAGAACCATCTCAAGGATGATCAGAAGAAATGGAAAGCACCTGAGTTAAATATATGAGTGTCACAGCAAAGGGTCTGAATACTTAGGACCATGTGATATTTCAGTTTTTCTTTTTTAATAAATCTGCAACAATGTCAACAATTCTGTATTTTTCTGTCAGTATGGGGTGCTATGTGTACATTCATGAGGAAGAAGAATGAACCTAAATGATTTTAGCAAATGGCTGCAATATAACAAAGAGTGAAAAATTTAAGGGGGTCTGAATACTTTCCGTACCCACTGTACATAACAGAATATATACAATGGTGATGAACGTGAAAAAAAGGGGGGTTTTCCCCACAACCATAAGTGTATTACCAGGTTTACACTTTCCTGATATATGTGCCACACATGTGATAGAGAAGTGAATATATGCTGCTGAATAAAGTCCAAGTTGGCCACTAGGTGGCGTATTCAATACAACCTGTGCAGCAGTATGGAGGGGGTCTCTTCTCCGTGGCGGGGGAGCAGCTTTGAGCCGGTAACTGGCGCCCTAGATGCTCACACAGAGAGAAGGCCCCATAGTGAATAGTTAATCCATACAATAACGGCAAAAGGCGCAGTACACTCACTGTTTGGTTACGATGATCAGGATCAGAAGAAAGTCAGTGCGCGCCGGGATGCTTTCCGCGTTCCACGGCCGACAACCGGAAGTGACGTACTTTGACGCAGTGGTGGGCTTGAGCACGATATGGCCATATGGTGGGACTAAACCCCCATTTTTATTTATGGATTGTCTCCATATTTAATAGTCATTTCTTTTGCATTGTTGCGCTATTCTTTTTTAATATACATGTTGCTTGGTCCATAGCTGCACCGGCTTTAGATATACATGTTCAGGGCTTGCTCCCCCAATTTTTTGCTTGTTTATTATGTATTCAGTCTGACCAGACTTCTGTGGTTGAGCATCCCACCCCCCACACACACCTGTACTCTATCAGAGTCCACCATCAAGTAGATACAGGAGGAGTCCTTTGTAGTGCATTAGCACATCCATCCCAGCAAGGAGTGTTGTCTCCAAGGGTTGGAGAGGCTGGATTCACCCCTTTTCTATGGATAGTGTAGGACCCACTGATAATGGGGTACTTTGACGCAGTGGTGGGCTTGAGCACGATATGGCCATATGGTGGGACTAAACCCCCATTTTTATTTATGGATTGTCTCCATATTTAATAGTCATTTCTTTTGCATGGTTGCGCTATTCTTTTTTAATATACATGTTGCTTGGTCCATAGCTGCACCGGATTTAGATATACATGTTCAGGGCTTGCTCCCCCAATTTTTTGCTTGTTTATTATGTATTCAGTCTGACCAGACTTCTGTGGTTGAGCATCCCACCCCCCACACACACCTGTACTCTATCAGAGTCCACCATCAAGTAGATACAGGAGGAGTCCTTTGTAGTGCATTAGCACATCCATCCCAGCAAGGAGTGTTGTCTCCAAGGGTTGGAGAGGCTAGATTCACCCCTTTTCTATGGATAGTGTAGGACCCACTGATAATGGGGTACTTTGACGCAGTGGTGGGCTTGAGCACGATATGGCCATATGGTGGGACTAAACCCCCATTTTTATTTATGGATTGTCTCCATATTTAATAGTCATTTCTTTTGCATGGTTGCTCTATTCTTTTTTAATATACATGTTGCTTGGTCCATAGCTGCACCGGCTTTAGATATAGATGTTCAGGGCTTGCTCCCCCAATTTTTTGCTTGTTTATTATGTATTCAGTCTGACCAGACTTCTGTGGTTGAGCATCCCACCCCCCACACACACCTGTACTCTATCAGAGTCCACCATCAAGTAGATACAGGAGGAGTCCTTTGTAGTGCATTAGCACATCCATCCCAGCAAGGAGTGTTGTCTCCAAGGGTTGGAGAGGCTGGATTCACCCCTTTTCTATGGATAGTGTAGGACCCACTGATAATGGGGTACTTTGACGCAGTGGTGGGCTTGAGCACGATATGGCCATATGGTGGGACTAAACCCCCATTTTTATTTATGGATTGTCTCCATATTTAATAGTCATTTCTTTTGCATGGTTGCGCTATTCTTTTTTAATATTACCAGGTTTACACTTTCCTGATATATGTGCCACACATGTGATAGAGAAGTGAATATATGCTGCTGAATAAAGTCCAAGTTGGCCACTAGGTGGCGTTTTCAATATAACCTGTGCAGCAGTATGGAGGGGGTCTCTTCTCCGTGGCGGGGGAGCAGCTTTGAGCCGGTAACTGGCGCCCTAGATGCTCACACAGAGAGAAGGCCCCATAGTGAATAGTTAATCCATACAATAACGGCAAAAGGCGCAGTACACTCACTGTTTGGGTACGATGATCAGGATCAGAAGAAAGTCAGTGCGCGCCGGGATGCTTCCGCGTTCCACGGCCGACAACCGGAAGTGACGTACTTTGACGCAGTGGTGGGCTTGAGCACGATATGGCCATATGGTGGGACTAAACCCCCATTTTTATTTATGGATTGTCTCCATATTTAATAGTCATTTCTTTTGCATACTTTCTTCTGATCCTGATCATCGTAACCAAACAGTGAGTGTACTGCGCCTTTTGCCGTTATTGTATGGATTAACTATTCACTATGGGGCCTTCTCTCTGTGTGAGCATCTAGGGCGCCAGTTACCGGCTCAAAGCTGCTCCCCCGCCACGGAGAAGAGACCCCCTCCATACTGCTGCACAGGTTGTATTGAAAACGCCACCTAGTGGCCAACTTGGACTTTATTCAGCAGCATATATTCACTTCTCTATCACATGTGTGGCACATATATATCAGCAAAGTGTAAACCTGGTAATACACTTATGGTTGTGGGAAAACCCCCCTTTTTTTCACGTTCATCACCATTGTATATATTCTGTTATGTACACATATCACTTTAGTAGCTGTTGATTTGATATTTGATATAATTTAATAAACACATTGTTTATTTAATAATTTCTTAAGGAGTTCACTCACAATTAATTGGTGACACTCTGACATTCGTGTGTTTTATTATTTTCACTCACCCCTTTGGGCATTGTACATTTTATCACCGTGAGGAAGCGCCAATACCAATTGTCACATTTTAATTTTCACTTTCACCCTTGCACTTAAGGGTTAATTGGTGACAGCTTACACCTTCCATTTCACACCCCCCTCATATATTATAGTCCATAGCGCTGGTCACCTTTCTTTACTATTTGGATATGAAGGCTGCCCGCAACCACCCACCAGAGCCCTATCCTGAAGCGCTGTGTTTGCCTCAGATGGCAAGCCACTGGAGTAACTAGAAGAGCACAAGGTACCCAAGACAGGGTGTCCAATCGTGCAGTCACCATAAAACAAAATGGCAGCAAGGTCAAAAGAACACCACCATAATGGTGGCCGACAGTGCCAGACATCTTGGGTAGGGTCTCTGTATATATAAAGATATAAGGGTGGGGCACCTTATTACAACTCATATGTATTACCCTTATTTACTCACTTAGGGAGGCAGACATCTGGGGGCAACCTTATCTTAAAGGGGGCTGCCAGATTCTGATAATCTCCCCCGAACCCCCCACAGCCACTGGGGCAGAGTTTTGGGGGAAGAAGCCTTTCTTCTCATAAATATTCTTCCCCCACCCCCCCCCACCCTATGTTTAGGGCATGTGGCCTGGTATAGTGCCAGGGTATGGATGGATTTATTTGGGGGCCCAAACCATTCTTTTTCTTGCATTGGGCTCCTCCTTAAAATCCATACCAGATCTGGAGAGTCTGGTATTGATTTAAGAGGGGCCCTCTACTTTTTTTTTTTACATGCCTATCCCAAAAAATCCATACCAGACCTGAAGGGTTGGATTTTGGAGAAAGGGTCATGCTTTTATTTTACAGCAAAAGTGACATAAAACAAAAACCATTGGCCAGTAATTAAATTATCCCATTTTGGCTTCTTTTTTTTTTTTTTTTTTTTTAAACAATAGCATATTTTTTGATGAGGGTCTAGAATGTATTTTGAAGGGACCCCATTGCATTTTTATTTTTTATAAGATAAAGGATGTTTGCAGAGAAATGTAAATTACCAGCAATTTAAATGTCATTTTTTTCTTTGTAAATATCACTTCTGTTATAGTACTTTAAACATTGTAGAAAAGCACAATTTCACAGGCAGGTTTAGGAAATTCCATAGGCAGGGTGCAAGGAATGGTGCATTTTGAATGTTCACTTTAAGCAATATTAAAATTATCTCTCCAATGCAAAATGGTATTTAAAAAAGAAAAGTTTACATTGGTACATGTCTCCCAGCACAGTGCCCAGCCCCCTGTGCCTATTTTTACTAATCTCTTGCCTATTGCCCTTGAAAATGGGGTAATTGATTTCATAGATTCAGCTCCTATTGACTTAAATGGGGTTCGAATTCGGCATCCAAACATTTATGTTCACTGAATGGCATGCAAACTAAACCCCGGTATGTTCAGCCCATCCCTTCTCTTTATCTTAACCCCCCACCTCCCAAAGTTTATACTCGTATGCCCAGGATGCTCCCAGATTCAGGGTGTGCAGCCAAGAAGAAGCCGCACAGCAGCCACAAATTCTCATGGAAGGTTTCCTGCTTCTTCTGTCCATGCAGAAAAATTCCCTTTTCCTATAGAGAATAAAGAGACTTAGTCTCTATACTAATACAAATACATATTACAAAGGGGTTTTAACTTGTCCACTGAATTGTACTTGAAGGATATTTGAAAGAATATGAGAATTTGTACTTGTGCAGTCATACATACAACAACGCTTTAATCATAGAGCCATCAAGGTTTATTTTCTCATTACCTTTGAAAATTGTGGCCAGTATATTAATTAAAAAAAAGATACATTAATGATCAGAGGCAGAATATTTTCAGCCACAAGAGAAAAGGCTTCCTCTGCTTTGTTATTACACAGGTAGTTGATTCTATCAGCTAAAGCCTAGTGAACAGGATTTGTTTTATGCATATTGAGTTCTGTTCTATTACTTTGTTGGAGATTGCAATCCCCCGAGTCTGCCGTGTTCACTGGTCACAATACGTTTGTGCCTGATACGGCTCCCATTATTTACAGACTGTAGATGTGAGCAAGATAATGGAAAGCTACAAGATATCAATAGAACAATAATGTATGGTTTATGAATATCATTCACTTATAGTAAAGAAAACATTGGTATTTGATAACTATACAGGATCACAATAACTATAAATTTCATACCTAGTATGGAGAACAATGAAAAGTTATCTAGCCAATAAAAGAAAATATATTTGCATTTTTACTACCTGAAATATGATGTGAGTTACGGATCTGTTCTTTGTATTGTCTTTATTTTGAGCTGCCATACATCTATGTCACTGGATGTACTCTGAGCCAGCTAAGCAGCATTTAAAGCACTGATTTACAGCACAAATTCCATAACATTTGCAAGGGAAGTTGCATTGTGCAGGGGAATTTTCCCCAGAGTTTAGTGGTAAAAGTTCACTTTGCAAAGAATAGCCAATCACACGCAAGAAAAAAAAAAAACAAAAACAGCATTTTGCTTGCACATGATTGGATGATAGAAGTTAGCAGAGCTTGACCTCATTCACTAAGCTCTGGGTCAAATTCCCTTGCAAAATGCACCTTCTTTTAAAAGTGACCAGTTTATTTGTCTTTAGTAAATCAAGTCCCATGAGTACACAGAACCACTTAGACCAGTCCTTTCTAGTTTGTGTGCTTATCATTTAAACTACCCACTAATGAGCAGGCTTTAATATGGGTAATCCGGGATTGCACATATTTTAATCCACCATAGAGTGAGCATTAGGAGCACAAAGTGCAAACTAATGCTGAAATGTTTAACTACTTTAACACTAGCCACTGTTCTGCTACTGCGGCACAGTGGCTCGTTATCGTCTAGCGACGTAGACCTACGTCGCTAGACTCCTCCCCTGTAGGCGGCGCTCGCGCACCGCCGGAGGCGCGCTCCCGCTGTTTTAATTCACAGCGGGAGTCGGGCCAGGGGAGGAGCAGCGGCGATCGCCGCTGCTATGCCCCGATCGTCGGGGAATCCAGTTTGGAGATCCGCCCGCCTGTGTAAACAGAGCGGGCGGATCTCCTAAGTGACAGGGAGTGACAGATCACAGTGTTCAGCATAGCTGGACATCCGATCTGTCCCTGTCTCACTCAGTCACCTCCCCCCCCCCACACGTTAGTAAGCACCAGGCATACATTAACCCCTCCCTCTCCAATAAAATTAACCCCTTCCCTGCCAGTGTCATTTTTACAGTAACAGTGCATATTTATAGCACTGATTATTGCAGTAATGTCACTGGTAACCCCAAAAGTGTCAAAAATGTCAGTCAAGGGTCCGATCTGTCCGCCGCAATGTCGCAGTCCCGCAAAAAAAATCGCAGATCGCCGCCATTACTCGTTAAAAAAAAAAAAAAAACACCAAAAATGACATAAATCTTTCCCTTAGTAAACGCAATAACTTTTGCGCAAACCAATCAAAATACGCTTATTGCGATTTTTTTTACCAAACATGGGTAGCAGAAAACAAATTGGCCAAAAATTAAAAAAAAATTGGTGTTTACATCTTTTTGGGGGGGGGGGGGAATTTCATATAAAAAAATGTTAAAAATATTGTTATTTTTTCAAAATAAATGCTCTTTTTTTGTTTATAGCGCAAAAAGTAAAAATCGCACAGGTGATCAAACACCACCAAAAGAAAGCTCTGTTTGTGGGAAAAAAAGGACGTCAATTTCGTTTGGTACGGCGTCGCATGACCGCGCAATTGTCAGTTAAAGTCGCACAGCGCCGAATCGCAAAAAGTGGCCCAGACGTAAGACAGCAAAATGCTCTAGTGGTAAAGCGGTTAATGTTCAGCTAAGATGCTATACAGGCACCGACACAGGTTCAGTCAGACCTAGCCATGTGGAGAACAGAGTGTTGCCTCAGATCAGTTTCTACCGCCACCAACATTGGGGCATGATTCTTCCTCCCAATGACACCAACAGTAGGCATTCTTCTTCTCATTGACACCAGTGATGGAGTATTCTTCCTCCCACTGATGAACCAATGCTAAATTATCCTTTATTCCACTAACCAGTAATGTACTGGGTAGTATATTACAAACTCCTGACCCCCTGACTGGTGCAACTAGGAATGTTTACTTTAATGTGAATCTGTGACCAGGCTATGGACATCCAAATGTTTAGTAAATGCTCTTTAAAACAATAACTTACTGACCTGCGTAACATCAGGCACTGTGGTGAAATCCATACTTTGAAACAGCATTTCATTTTTCCTGCTGCATCTGGCTGTATTGACTTGGCAGCTTGCTAGCCTTCCTCTGTTAACAAACAACTGTTACAGCAGTGCCCCCCCCAGGTGAGTGATGTCAGCTTACTCAAGGAACGAAGTCCAGGCATCAGCTGATAGTGGAGATGGATTTTATTGCATGATGGTACCAGGTTGCAACATGCAAGATCCCCCCAACATGAGCGGGGACAAGTAGACTACAAATATGGAGATAAGTGACTAAAGCGTAGTCGAGATCAGGCAAAGGGTCTTGGCAGGAACATGTAAAATATTATGCATTTGTTCAATCAATAGTATAAAATGACAATGTAACTTTAAAAAAAGTGTTGCTCTTGGGTATCCAAGTGGAAAGGGTAGACACTCAATATGTTTTATGGATAAACCCTGCTTCATTAGGAGAGAGGGCAACCTGGAAACTACATAAAAAGAAACCATAGAAAAAAAAAAACATATATACATAACAAACATAAATCAAAATAATCATGTAATAAAAGTACACATAGGGTAATATTGGCCCACTGCACCCACAAAACAGGGCCAGGTTTTAATTTAGCCAGGGAACTCCAGAAGACTTTCCCTACCAGCAGGGGCAGGGGCACACACAAGGGTCAGGCTACTGTTTGTAATGTATATATGTTTTTTTCTGCAGTTTCTTTTTATGTAGTTTCCAGATTACCCTCTCTGCTGATTAAGCAGGGTTTACGTAGATCGTCTACCCTTCCCACTTGAATACCCCACGAGCAATACTTTTTTTGAAGTTACGTTGTCATTTTGTGTTTTTGATTGAACAAATTCATATTACATTACAGTACATATATATGGGGTACCATTGTGAAAGCAATAATTCTTGTAGGTATTTGGAACATACCTGTCAGGGAAGGCTTGCCCATAGTGAAGATGAAGTTTTCAGATGCATACATCTATGCAGGCCGGCGACTGGCTGGGCAGATGTGCACAGACATGGGCATATGCATAGGCCCAATACTGGTGTCAAACGGGCTATTAAAACAAGGCTGCAGCACTGGCTCATTTCTGTTTAGTCTACAGCTTCTGAGTGCTTGTTCCTGATTCCTGTGTTTGACCTCTGATCGTGACCCGGCTTGCTCCTTGACCACGCTTGTCTGCTACCTGCCCTGACCTCGGCTTGTCCCCAGATTCTGCGTCTGCATCCTTTTCTTTCCTGATCTGCTTCACCGTTGCTGACACTGGCCTGTGACCTGATTGCCTGCCTGTCGTTTAAGCTTGATTTGCCCGACTGTTACTGACCCATCTTGTCTGACCCTGCATCCTGCACATCCTTTTTTAAAAGAGAAGAAACCAGCCTGCTACAGCATCTTCAGTCCAGTGCGCTCATATTTGGCTCCTGCTTCCTGCTTCACAACCACAGCCTGTCGCCAGCCAAGCTCTGTGCCAGCACATCTTCCACCAGCCTATCCTGCTGCCACATCTGCCTGCTAACAATTGCTACCATGCAGACTACTGGACTGATCACAAGCACTCATACCCTGCCATACTCTCCTGACAGCTATCTCACTACCAGTGGCCCCCAAAGCTACAGCGGTACAAGAGACCTTCCTCTTCACATCAGGCTAACTAACCAGGTACATGACAATACCTGTCTGTGATAGGGGGGTTTAAAATTGTTTAATATGCTATTTTTTTTGTAGAGGGGGAGGAGCCAACATGGCGCGCGAGTGAGAGCAGGGAGCAGCAGCAGCGACGCCATACAGTTATGAGGCAACGGAGCTCCGCACTATAGCCAGGCCTGCCTCCTCGCCTAACTCCCCCTGCTCCCCCTCGCCACAGCCATAGCTGGCAGTCAGTTGGACTCGGCTACGCCAAGCGATCTGAGAGAGAGCGATCTTCCCCCGACCAGACTCACCGTCTTACTAGCTGGCACTCGTAGGGAGCCTCACTGCCGGATCAGGCATGACAGAGTAACATGGATGAGAGCTCCGGGCACCATTCGGGAGGTGAAACTCTGCCTCCTGAACCATCTTCCACCCGCCTTGCTGCCGTGAGTGCTGGAAACCTGAACGGGAGCAGCGGTACCAAGTCACAGCAGTGCAAGACTTCAGCCTAAGACAGCGCCCCCCCCCCCAAGATGGAAGGAGGTGCGGGCTGCCTTGGATCACGAGCCCTGGAGGCTGTGGTGAGAGCCACAGGGACAGAGAAGGGTTGGGCAGAGGCCAGGAGGATCCCGAGGGGACACTTAGGAAAGCCACTAAAAATCCAAACTGAACACTTCCTGACTGACAGCCATTTCCCTGCTGACACTAACAACAAAGTGGTGAGACCTATTTTTTTTTTTTGGGTCTCTTGTTATCGCTATGCTCTTGTGAATCATATCCATGTACCCCGCTCAACACAGCTGGAGTTAAAAGATTATTTGTTGCAGTGACTCTATATTAACTGCGTGCAAGGGCTGCAATCTTCTAGGGGAGCGGAAAACATAAGTCGGGAATTATGAAAGGCAAGGCAGCAAGAGTCGGCGCAACCACTAAGTCACCTAAATTGAGTGCCAGTCCTGGCACAATCAAGAAATTTATGGAACATGAAGACACCAGAAAAAAGTTGACCCTAGAGAAACCACAAGGTACTAGTTTAAAACAAAAAGAAGCAAAAGAAAAGAGCGACCTAAATAGGTCATTACTAGGTCTGATAACCACAGAGCAAAGTAGAACAAGTCTCAGATGACGATGTTGGGCTGGACCACAAGGAAGAGCAAATAGCGAGAGATCAACTATCCACAAAGAGGGAAATGGCTGTCATGCTCGAAGCTTTAGGAAAATCTTTAAAAACAGAACTAACAACAATCCATAATGACCTGGGCCATCTACTAACATGAGTCGAAGACTTAGAAAAGAGACAAGACAGCTACATACAGACAATAAAAATATCTAAAAAAGAGAGATGAAAGAGCTAAAACTGGAACACAGAAGTCTGGCTTATAAAATGGAAGATCAAGAAAACAGGAGTCGGAGGCAGAATTTGAGAATACACGGCTTGCCAGAATCGACGGTGTGGATTTAACAGATAAAATGAGAAAAGAAAAAAAACGTGGTTAAAGAAAAATCTTTAACCACGTAGTTGGGCAGAGGAGAAGTGGACCTGATAACGATTGAGAGAGTACATTGGATCAGAGACCAAAAAGCATACCAGTGGATACCCCCAGAGATGTAATCATAAGATTTCAGAGCTATTCAAAGAAGGCCCAGATCTGGGAGAGTTTGAAAAGAAAGTAACCTATAAATTATGAAAAAGCAAATATTCAGATCTTCACAGATCCATCACAGGCCACATTAGGAAGAAGGAGATTATTGAAGCCACTAGTGGATTTTATGGAAAAACAAGGAATAAAGTATAACTGGGGCTTCCCAGCCTGCCTAATAGGCAGGAGGGATGGTCGTACGGCAAGATTAAAATTCCCAGAGGAAATACAGGATTTTTGTGAAAAATTACCATACCAAAAATACCAGGCTGGTCCAATGATTCTGTAATGGAAGCCTTAATACAGAAAGAAGAACAGTGGCGACTGGCCTAAAAGAAAAGAAACTGAATTATGCAGTAGACCAAAAGTGGGGCGGGGGAGGGTTGTTGAACCGGGAGGCTGGTTGGGGGGGGGGGGGTCGGGCATGAGGGAGCAGGAGGATGTTATCTGATATTTCTTTCTGCAGAAGGGGAGAAGGAGGCAAGTAGAGCACCACCCTGAGGTAAAGAAGTAGAGGGCAGGGAGGGTCCCATGGGCACATTTTCCAATTACTTCAGGACCATACGATGGTCAGATCAACATCATGCAAAGGGCAAGGGAAGTGAGGGCGGGGGGGGGGGGGGTTGTGGAGAGGTTTGGTGGGAGGGGAAAACAATGTAGTGTCAACTCCATGGTGATATTTGCTGATGTCGCCTCTCCTACTGAACTCAATTTTAAACCCTTGCAGAAGTCTCTTAGAGGATGCCTCCATTCCCTCACTCGGCTTAGGCTAAGTGGGGAATGGGAGGCAATAAACTGCAGGAGGTGAGAGGGGAAGGAAAGACAAAATAATTTCTCTAAAATTACTGACATATAGTATAATGTCAAAGGATTAAACACGCCAACTAAAAGACATAAAGTATTAGAAGAGCTTAGACATAACTTTGCCAGTATAGTATTTCTACAGTAGACATACATTGCACAAGATACAAATGTGAAAATATATTCAAAATATTAGGTAGTAATCGGTATAGTGAAGGACGTGAGGTTATCCCTTGAGGGGAGATTGGCCGACCCAGAGGGCAGATATATTTTCCTAAAGGGACAACTACAGTGAATGGATTGTACTTTGGCAAACATCTATTGCTTAAATAATAATCCAAGAGGGTACTTGAGAAAAATATGACTTCCGTTAAAAAAGGTAACTTGTTTCTAGCAGGGGGTTTTAATTTCTGCATGGACCCAACTCTGGGCTGTACGTCGAGTGCACAAGTGATGGGAGGACATCAACTCAGGAGGGTAAGGAACACGCTTTTTCAGTGTCACTTGGTAGACGCTTGGAGAATCCAACACCCTGGGGAGAGAGATTATTTCTTCCATTCCTCAGTGCACTCTATGTACTCAAGACTAGATTATATATATATTGATAGAACATAGGTTGCTAGAAGCAGTAGTAAGTACATCAATAGGGATAATGACCATATCTGACCATGCCTCAGTTATTATGGAAATACAACTTCCAGGGTCTCAGAGAAAAATAAATATCTGGAGAATAAAAGAAGATCTGATACAGGATGAAGTAGGAAATTGCATTAGTATTACTGCATTAGTTTAACGGACAATTGCGCGGTCGTGCAAAAAATTGACGTCCTTCTTTTCCCACAAATAGACCTTTCTTTTGGGGCATTTGATCACCTGTGCGATTTTTATTTTTTGCGCTATAAACAAAGAAAGAACGACAATTTTGAAAAAAAAAAAACCTATATTTTTCACATTCTGCTATATAACATTCCCAAAAAAAAAAAAAAAATTTAAATCTCAATTTTTTTTTACGTTTTAGGCCAGTTTGTTTTCTGCTACATATTGTTGGTAAAAAAAAATAGCAATAAGCATATTTTGATTGTTTTGCCCAAAAGTTATTATTGCGTCTACTAACTACAGGAAAGATTTATGCCATTTTTATTTTTACTAGTAATGGTGGCAATCTACGATTTTTTGTGGGACTGCGATATTGCGGCGGACAGATCAGACCCCTAACTGACATTTTTTACACTTTTGGGGGTACCAGTGATATTACTACAGTAATCAGTGCTAAAAATATGCACTGTTACTGTAATAATGCCATTGGCAGGGAAGGGGTTAATACTATTAGTGATCAAGGGGTTAAATGTAAGCCTAGGGGAGTGATTCTAACTGTGGAGGGGCGGGGCTTGTGAGATCATCACAAAGACATGTGATCCTACATAGCAGGATCACATAGCCTCTGTGATCACTTCAGGGAGAATGACAGACGGTTGTGTTTACATCAGCCATCCGTCCTTCTCTGTCAGCGGGGGGAGATCGCCAGTGGCCGGCGGCCATCGGAGCTGCCTGTCACATGGCCTGGCCCCCCGGCTGATGAGGGGGGGCGGGAGCACGCCGTCGGAGGCGCGTGTTTGCCCCCTAGAGTCTACTGAGCGAGCGACGTAGTACTATGTCAGTTTGCCCAGGATCGGCCGCCTGCCGCAGTAAATCTGCAGTGGGCGGTCGTCAAGTGGTTAACAGAGATACATGAGCTAGAACAGAAACATAAAAAGAGCATGGCGGACGGGATATAAAAAGCCCTAGTATCAAAAAGAGATAAATTGAGGGAGCTGTTGGAGGAAGAGACTAGATGTAGTTTTAACAGAATTACTAGGGAAAGATATAAATGGGGAAATAAACGAGGAAAATATTTAGCAAGAATATTAAAAGAGCAAAAAATCAAATAACTACAATGGAAAAATAATAAGCTACTACAACACTTTATAAAATGTATGGCAAAATGTATCACAAAAAGTAGAACAATATAGAAAACAAAAGATGGGAAGAAAGGAATCAAAATACCTAAACTAGCAACTGACAAACTAGCAATATTAGAGACACCAAAGGAGATACTGAAGGCACTAAACAATTCTCAGACTGGGAAAAGCCCAGGACCGGATGGGTATACTACCCGTTAATATAGGAGGTTCAAGGAAATATAAGTCCAAAAACTTTGCATATATATGAATGGGATAGGAGAAAGTGAGAAGATGGGAGTAGAATCACTGCAGGCTCATATAACGGTACTACCTAAATACAGGAAAGTTGCAACCCTATACTCCAATTACAGGCCAATAGCACTGTTAAATGCCGATACAAAATTATATGCAAAAGTGTTAGCAACCCGATTAAAAGACTTAATGGCAGAGTGGATCCATGCAGACCAGACAGGATTTATCCCAGGAAGAGAGGGAAACGACAATGGGATAAGAACACTATTGTTACTACACAAAGCTAGAGATCCTAATACCCCAGCCCTCTTGCTGTCAATAGATGCTGAGAAAACTTTTGACAGGGTAGACTGGGAGTTTATGGTTGAAACAATAAAGGACTTGGGTATTGGCCCAAGGATGACCCAATGGATAAGAGCACTGTATAGGAATCCCAACAGCATTGGTAAAGGTGAATGGTAACTTATCACTCAGTTTGAAATGCACACTGGGACGAGACAGGGATGCCCTCTCTCGCTCCTGTTGTTTGTCCTGTTGTTAGAACCATTATTAGCGACTATAAGGAATAATACAGACATAGGGGGAGTGAAGGTCGGACAGGAGGAACATAAAGTCGCAGAATATGCAGACTTGTTTTATTTTACATTGCTAACCCTAGAATAACTCTCCCAAATGTCAATAAGGAGTTAACCACTTTACCACCGGAGGATTTTCCTGATTTTTGTCCAGGCCACTTTTTGCAACTTGGCACACTGTGCGACTTTAACTGACAATTGCACGGTCATGCAACGCCGTACCCAAACTAAATTTACGTCCTTTTTTTCCCACAAACAGAGCTTTCTTTTGGTGGTATTTGATCAACTCTGCGCTTTTCATTTTTTGCGATATTAATAAAAAAAGAGCGATTTTGAAAAAAATAACAATATTTTTCACATTTGTTATATGAAATTCCCCCCAAAAAATGTAAAAATCTAATTTTTTTTAACATTTTAAGCAAATTTGTTTTCTGCTACATATGTTTGGTAAAAAAATTGCAATAAGCGTATTTTGATTGGTTTGCGCAAAAGTTATCGCAGCTACTAACTACGGGAAATTGATGTCATTTTAATTGTTTTTTTTTTTAACTAGTAATGGCGACGATCTGCGATTTTTTTTGCGGGACTGCGACATTGCGGCGGACAGATCGGACCCCTAACTGACATTTTTTACACTTTTGGGGGTACCAGTGACATTACTACAGTAATCAGTGCTATAAATATGCACTGTTACTGTAATAATGACAATGGCAGGGAAGGGGTTAACTTTATTGGTGGTCAAGGGGTTAAATGTATGCCTGGTGCTTACTGACGTGTGTGGGGGGAGGGGATTGTGTGACACAGATCGCAGGTTCAGCTATGCTGAATCCTGTAATCTGTCAATGTCTGTCACATAGGAGATCCGCCCGCTTTGTTTACACAAGTGGGCGGATCTCCTCACTCGATCCCTGACGATCAGGGAAGAGCGGCGGTGATCACCGCCTCTCCTCGCCTGGCCCGACTCCCGCTGTGTCTGAATACATCGGGAGCGAGCCTCCGGCGGCACGCACGTGCCGCAGAGAAGGGGAGGAGTCCAGCAACGTAGGTCTACGTCGCTGGATGATAACGAACCACTTTGCCGCAGTACCAGCTCAGTGAGCGGTCGGCAAGTGGTTAAAGAAATATGGGGAATTATCAAACTTTAAGATCAACCCAATAAAGTCAGAAATCTTGAACATTGGGTTAAATAAAAAAGAAGAGCAGGCATTACAGAGGGAATTTCCTTTTACCTGGGCAAAGTCAAAATTAAAATATCTTGGGCTAAATTTAACTCCATCATTAGAAAACCTGTATCATGCTAATTATATACCTATGCTAAATGAAATAAAAGCAGACATTAGAAAAACATTGAGTTGCCCACTCTCATGGTTGGGGAGAATAAACATCAAGATGGTAATACTGCCCAAAATATTGTATAGATTTCAAATGCTACCACAATCACTATTCCACCGGCATATTTTAAAACTTTAAAAACAATGATGTTGAATTTCATCTGGCAGGGGAAAAAGTTTAGAGCACAATATGTGGCTCTCAGTAGAGATAAATCACAGGGGGGATTAGCAGCACCAGACATTAAAAGATATTACACTGCAGTTATAATTTCACGTATGATAGAGTGGACGGAAACAAATTCAGACAAAATATAGGTTAAGATCCAAAACTACACTAAGCAGAACACAATTAAATAAGAATATCTGGATTCCACCAAAATCTAGGGAGATACATGAAGACACCCACGAAATGATGAGAATTGTATACAAGATCTTGGACATGATTCACAGACAATTTAATTGGGAATACAATTCTCCTCTAATACAAATAGAAGGCACAAAATGAGAAACAATTTGGTAAATTGGTAAAAAACACGCAGTTAAAAGATATAATATTTAGCAGAAAGATTAGGCCATATCACGAACGCAACATTAGGGGAGGAAACATGATTTTGAATGAACGGAGATATCTTCAGTTAAAACACTTTGTGAGATCTCTGCCTCAACCTATTAGATCTGAGAAAAACTTGAATTTAGTGGAAAAGCTCTGTAATCCTTTAGCAAAAATAAAACATAGTATATCTCAGATATACAAGATGATAACTGAGAAGGCGGGCCCGAGGAAACCTCCATTCATTGTAACTTGGGTAAAAGAGATAGGTTTATGATTTAAAAGAGCACGAAATGAATGTTGAACTGAGAGCCATACATTTCTCTGCAATAGATGTGAACACCATTGAAACAAACTATAAATGCCTGTCGAGATGGTATATATTGCCTAAGTGCATAAGTATCAGCCAGAGAAATCTGAACTGTCCTGGAGGGGTTGTGAGGTGCAGGGCACAATGCTCCATATTTGGTGGAACTGCTCTAAGATCTGTATATATTGGTTGAAAGTACAACAGCTCTAGAGCAATACCAAAAAAAAAATGGTTAGATATAGAAAGCCCTACCCTCAGGGATTGGTGTAGCAGAATCAAATATATATTAATAGAATTTATATAATATGCTTGGTTTTATATTTTCCATGAAATAAAAGTGTTTTTTAACATTTACATGGTTCAGCACCTGAAAAATCCATTCTTTTTTATATAAAAACATCTATCTAGTTCCTATGAGGACATGGTGCTGCCTTAGTATCAGCTCAACTAACTCAGATGTATCCATATATGCTCCTTGCTGTCATGAATATTCTAACTTTACTTGGAGTGTCTTGATACATCTCTTTGCACTCTAGTATGTTGCTAAGAATTATGTTACTGGCATATAATGTATATGTTTTAGCTACAGGTACTTATATAGCTCTGACAATGCAACGCTTTACATATATATTGTACATTCACATCAGTCCCTGCCCTCAAAAAGCTTACAATCTAAGGTCCCTAACTCACATTCATACATACACATACTGGGGCCAATTTGGACAAAAGCAAATTACCCACCTGCATGTCTTTGGAGTGTGGGAGGAAACCCACGCAGGCACAGGGAGAACATACAAACTCCAGGCAGGTAGAGTCGTGGTTGGGATTTAAATCGACAACCCTGATGCTGCTAACCACTGCTTTGTTGTTTATACTTTTTCTGCATTAAACGTTTTTATGCAGGAGCCATTTCTGTATAGTTTTTTTTTTTTTTTTTTTAAAGCTAGGATGTTGTATATTTTATCAATGCTTATAGGCATTCCACACCTGTTAATCACCGTGGCCACATCCTGCTAGGTTTGCCCTCAGCAAAGAAAAGTGACTCCATTAAGAAAACTTTTTTACCCATCTACCTATGTTTAAAAAAAAATGTTTTTAGGCGGATATAAAAAACACAAATTAATGATCTTTATTCGATAAAAAAATACATTAATTTTTTAAAAAAAGAACTATGTAAATACCCAAACTTGACTGATTTTAAAGTAGAGTTCCAGCCTAAACCTAATTATTCTTAAAAAAATTACCCCCCCCCCCCCAACACCTATGCTGATTAACCTGTATAAAAAAAGTTGTATATACAGGTGCATCTACATCGGGTGAGGTTTCATCACTGACTGTGGAAACTTTACACTCTACCTCATGCAACATTGATTCTGTGCCTTTTCACTCTTCCTCCAGACTCTGGGACCTAGATTTCCAAAAAAAATGCAAAATATTTCACAGTCTGTGATGATTTGGGGAGCCATGCCATTTGCTGGTGTTGGTCCACTGTGTTTTCTCAAGTTCAAAATCAGTGCAGCCCTATACTAGGAAATTCTAGAGCACTTCATGCTTCCCTCTGCTGACCAGCTTTATGGAGATGCTGATTTCATTTTCCAGCAGGACTTGGCACCTGCCCACACTGCCAAAAGAACCAATACCTGATTTAATGATCATGGTATCACTGTGCTTGATTGGCCAGCAAACTCGTCAGACCTAAACCCCATTGAGAATCTGTGGGGTATTGTCAAGAGGAAGATGAGAGACACCAGACCCAACAATGCAGATGAGCTGAAAGCCACTATAACAGCAACCTGGGCTTCCATAACACCTTAACAGTGCCATAGGCTAATCGTCTTCATGCCACACTGCATTGATGCAGTAATTCATGCAAAAGAAGCCCCGACCAAGTACTGAGTGCATACTTTACTGTACCGGGACATTCTTTTCAGTAAGCCAACATTTCTGTATTAATATTATGCAATATTCTAATTTTCTAAGATACTGAATTTTGGGTTTTTACTAGGTGTCAGCCATAATCATCAAATTTAAAAGAAAGAAGTTAAATATTTCACTCTGCGTGTAACGCATCTATATAAAATATATGAGTTTCACTTTTTGAATTACTGAAATAAATGACCTTTTTGATGAGATGCACCTGTACTTACCTATTTGCAGCCCACTCCAGTCCAGTAACATGAATCAGCTCTGATTTGTGAGTCAGCAATTGCTGTAGGGGAAATGAGGGAGTGCCAACAATGGCTGGTACATGGGAGCCTAATGCCTCGTACACACGCAACGATTATCGGCGGACCGATCGGCTGACTTTTGTCCAGTGTTGTTGTGTTGGTTGAAATGTGCTCTAGACTGCACACAAATTTTCTCGGCCAACAAAAACCAACTTCAGAAGTGATGTCATGTGCTGGTTTACTTTCCGTGTGTTTTTTCTTCTCTGAGCATGCCCAGTCTTACTCATCAGATTTTTGTCTGCCGAAATCTGTACTGACTGACGGAAAAACGGCCAACAAAAATTTTATAGCATGCACACCAGATTTTTTTCGGCCGAAAAGTCAGAGTCGGTTGTCAAAAGCATCATACTAACAAGCCGAAAATCGGCCAATCGGACCTTGGCCGAAAATTCACGGCCAACTATCGACGTGTGAGTACGAGGCATAAGGGTAAAGTCACATGCTCCCTTTACAGCTATTGTTGAACGTTCTCTTCTCTCCACATATTTTTACAAGCTTCCCCCTCCCTTTTGTGATATTTTTTTTAAGCCTAAAGATTGAAAGGAAAAAGGTAAGTACATGTTTTCTTTAAGAAAGATTGGAGGGAGGTTTAACAGGGAAGTGGGGAACATTGGAGTTTCCCTTTATAGGAAAAGTACAGAGCACTTAATAGGATTATCCTAATTGTATAGTACAGTGCACAGGAATTATATTCATACACCATGGGTTATATGCAAGCTTCAGGTGACTGAAAACTGGAAAAAAAAATTCCAGAGTGTACGGTTATGACCCTGCCCACTCCGTGAGATTCCAGAGGTGATGGACCTGTTCTCTGGAGAACTTTGTTTCCTTTTTAACCATTCTTTTTTTTTCTCTTAAGCTTCCATCAAGATCTGACTACTTACTGCCTCTGGCTACCAAAGCAGTTTCCGGATCAGTAACGCTCAGTGTGTACCTTGGGGACTGAACTTGGACCCCACTATGTGGGACCTGCTGTAACGCTCATGCGTTTTTGTTAGTGGATGGATTTGCAGCTGCAGAATTGTCACACTCAGTAGTCGTGTAGAGATTCTGTTGAACAAACATATCCAACTCTCAGGACTTCATCACTGTGCACAGCCTGTTTATGCAATATACATACACTCAATCTGATGTTAATGGAGGGATAGAATATGTGAGAGTATATAGGTGAGAGACAGGCTATAGTATGGTGAGCACCTAGGAGTAGTATTAGGAGAGTGTTTAGGTGATGGTAGTAAGCAGATAGGTTATAATGTCAAGTATAGTGCAGATGGTAGGGGACAGCAGATGGAGTATACAAGACAGAGTAACCTAGTGCAAGGATAGTTGATGGTAGTCCCAAGAGCTAACAGTCTATGCAGATGATAGGAAATAGCTTAGATAGAGATAGTCCTGGTATATGCAGTAGATGACAGTAGAAGTGCAGGTTAGTAAGGAATCCCCTGTGGGGTACTTATCACTAGATAGGTAGTAGTAACAAAGTTCAGTAGTGAGAGGTGATCCAGTAGCGAGATATGGATCGGCAGCGAGGTTCCGGTTCAGTTCAGGCAAAGGGAATAGCCAGCAGCTCCAGCTTCACAAGAGAAGGTGCAGTGAACATGCGGTTTGAACGAGCAATGAGTGAGAGAAAGCCGGCGATTGAAATAGCCGCTCATAGCGGCGCTCGGCGATGATGTCATTGCCCTTAAAGGTGTATGCGTCCCATTTGGATAGCAAGATGGGACGCAATATTAAGAGAGAAATGTGGAAATAAGGGTACCAGAGGTACCAGAACATTACAGTACCCCCCCCCTTAAGGCCGGCTCCGGAAGGCCTCTAGAACTGTTTTTTCCGGGTATTTCGAGTGGAAATTGCGAATCAGTCTAGGGGCATGTATATCGGAGGTATCCAGCCAGGTGTCATCTTGGGGCCCATAGTTCTTCCATCGTACTAGATATTGGAGTCTTCTTCTATGGATACGGGAATCCAGAATCTCCTTTATCTCAAATTCTTCTCCACCTTCAACTTGTACAGGAGGTGGAGGTGATATGGTAGGCCTTATTCCTTGGTTAGGAACATGGGGCTTTAGTAGCGACACATGGAAGATGGGATGTATCTTGAGGTCTGTTGGTAATGTGAGTTGTACTGCAGCTTTTCCAATAAGCTTCTTTATTGGGAAAGGTCCCAAGAATAGAGGTCCAATTTTTTTACTAGGGATCTTTAATCTCAGATTTTTTGTAGAAAGCCAGACAAGATCCCCAATGGCATATTGGGGAGAGGGTTTCCTACGGAGGTAGTAGTACCTCTTTTGTTGGCTATGAGCATGTGAGATGGTATTGTTGAGTAATCCCAGGGAATCCTTTATCTGAGCAAGATAATCAGATGCCACTGGATTACTTGATGGCAAAATACGTGGTGGAAGGAGTGTGGGATGAAACCCATAATTTAAGTAGAATGGACTTTGTTTAGTAGTGCTGTGGGTCGCGTTGTTATAGGCGAATTCCGCCAGCGGGAGGAGATCCACCCAACCGTCCTGTAGATATGAAGTATAGCAACGTAGATATTGCTCAATGCACTGGTTAACTCTCTCTGTCTGTCCGTTGGTCTGAGGGTGGTAAGGAGAAGTAAGTTTACGCTCTATTGGTAGTATCTGACATAGAGCTAGCCAAAACTTTGAGATGAATTGTGAACCACGGTCAGACAGCAGTGTTTTTGGAATACCATGTAACTTAAAGACATGTTTCACAAGTAATTCCGCTGTTTGCTTGGATGAAGGTAGTCTTCGGATAGGAATGAAATGTGCCATCTTGGTCAGATGGTCCACTGACACTAAAATGGTGTTGAATCCTTTGGAAGGTGGTAGTTCCACTATGAAGTCTAAGGATACCACTTCCCACGGAACCTGGGGTATTGGTAAACTACAAAGTAGACCCGATGATTTCGTATTGTCAATTTTAGACCTTGCACAGATATCGCAAGATGAAACGAACTTTTTTACGGTTGTCTTCATGTCTGGCCACCAAAACTGCCTAGTAAGTAGATTGAAAGTTTTAGTCATACCCATATGTCCTGCCATAGGTACATCATGCGACAATTCCAAGATCTTGGTTCGCATAGTAGGGGGTATGTATAATTTATCGTTGTAGTAAAGGAAGCCTTCTGCGTCAGCATTTAATTGTGGTGGAGGTGAATCCAGTCCTATGCTGTGCAAAATCTCCTCCTTCAGGGAACGAACGACGCCGACAATACGTTCATGTGGTATTATAGGAACTGAGGGAACCTCGGTGCAATCATTCTCGGCTAATCGTGAAAGCGCATCCGCTTTTTTATTTTTGTCTGCAGGTGTGTAGGTTACTAAAAAATTAAATCTCAAAAAGAATAACGACCACCGTACCTGCCGGTGGGAAAGAGTTCTATTAGTCTGAAGGTATTGAAGGTTTTTGTGATCAGTATATATAAGGATTGGCAATTGAGTACCCTCAAGTAGATGTCGCCAATTCTCTAGTGCCAGTTTTATGGCTAGCAACTCTTTCTCACCTACTGGGTAATTCACCTCGGGGCTGCTTAATGACTTTGAGAAGAAAGCAACTGGGTGAAGAGGTGAGGTGTTTGTTGGTCGTTGTGAGAGAACTGCTCCTACTGCCATATTTGACGCATCTACCTCCAAGATGTATTGAAGGGATGGGTCTGGATGGCGTAGTATGGGAGCAGAAGTAAAGCTTGATTTCAATAGACAGAAAGCTCAATTTGCTTCTTCTGACCATTTGAATGATTTTTTTGTGCTTGTGAGTTGTGTGAGAGGTTTCACAATCGCAGAGAAGTTCTTAATGAACTTCCTATAGTAGTTAGAGAATCCGAGGAACCTTTGTAATGCTTTGCGAGTGGTTGGCACAGGCCAATCCAGAATGCAGGATATTTTGCTCATGTCCATTTTGATTCCATTTTTAGATATAATGTATCCTAAGAATAGTACTTCCTCTTTATGGAATAAACATTTTTTTGATTTAACATATAAGTTATGTGCAAGTAGTCTTGACAACACAAGTCTTACATGTTTTATGTGCTCAGGTAAGGAATGAGAATAAATAAGTATATCGTCCAAATATACTACAACACAAACATCAAGCAAGTCTCTGAATATCTCATTTATAAAACGTTGGAAGGCTGCGGGAGTATTACACAACCCAAATGGCATCACGAGGTACTCAAACAGTCCGTATCTGGTTCTGAATGCTGTCTTCCATTCATCCCCCTCACGGATTCGAATTAAATTGTATGCCCCTTTTAAGTCCAATTTTGAAAAGTAGGAAGCTCCGCGCACCTGTTCGATAAGTTCAGGAATAAGAGGTAAAGGATAACGATCCTTTATTGTAATGGTATTTAATTGTCTGAAATCAATGATAGGCCTAAGACTAGAATCCTTATTGCGGACAAAGAAGAGTCCAGCAGCAATGGAGGAAGTAGAAGGTCGGATGAATCCTTTTGCCAAGTTTTCATCCAGATATTCCTTGAGATGAGAGAGTTCATCTTGTGAAAGAGGATAGACGTGACCGAAAGGCAACTTACTATTAGGGAGTAGATCGATACAACAATCATAGTCCCTATGGGGAGGCAACACTTGAGCGTTGAAATTTGCCACGAAATCTTCAACAGGTCTCCTTCCTTGTTTTAAAGCCCTCAATTGGGTATCAGCAGTACTCTGCCTATTGGGGTCTTCATATAAACTAGCGAGTTGCGCTAGGAATAAAGGATAGGAGTTAAGGAGTGGGTCATCTTTTTCAAAGAGAGCGTCTGCCCAGGCCCGGGGTTCACCCGTCAGATAGGAGATAATGGTACAGACTTTAATTTGGTCAGTGGTGTAGGTCAGAGGTTTTAACAAGAAAAGCAATCGACATGCGTTTCTAAATTCACAAAATTTACTCCGATCACCAGTAAACACTAGAGGAGGGTTTATCTTAGGCTCACGGGGCTGAGCAACAGAAAGCTGCGTGAGACGGCCAACCTGCTGTCTTAAAGCCTGATTTTCATTTTTTACCTCTGTAAGAGCAAGGATCAATGCATCTACTTGCTGTTTTAATTGTAGTACCTGAGTGGGTAATTCTGCTGAATCCATAATTTTTTTAAGGCTTGTTCAATCTGTAACGCTCATGCGTTTTTGTTAGTGGATGGATTTGCAGCTGCAGAATTGTCACACTCAGTAGTCGTGTAGAGATTCTGTTGAACAAACATATCCAACTCTCAGGACTTCATCACTGTGCACAGCCTGTTTATGCAATATACATACACTCAATCTGATGTTAATGGAGGGATAGAATATGTGAGAGTATATAGGTGAGAGACAGGCTATAGTATGGTGAGCACCTAGGAGTAGTATTAGGAGAGTGTTTAGGTGATGGTAGTAAGCAGATAGGTTATAATGTCAAGTATAGTGCAGATGGTAGGGGACAGCAGATGGAGTATACAAGACAGAGTAACCTAGTGCAAGGATAGTTGATGGTAGTCCCAAGAGCTAACAGTCTATGCAGATGATAGGAAATAGCTTAGATAGAGATAGTCCTGGTATATGCAGTAGATGACAGTAGAAGTGCAGGTTAGTAAGGAATCCCCTGTGGGGTACTTATCACTAGATAGGTAGTAGTAACAAAGTTCAGTAGTGAGAGGTGATCCAGTAGCGAGATATGGATCGGCAGCGAGGTTCCGGTTCAGTTCAGGCAAAGGGAATAGCCAGCAGCTCCAGCTTCACAAGAGAAGGTGCAGTGAACATGCGGTTTGAACGAGCAATGAGTGAGAGAAAGCCGGCGATTGAAATAGCCGCTCATAGCGGCGCTCGGCGATGATGTCATTGCCCTTAAAGGTGTATGCGTCCCATTTGGATAGCAAGATGGGACGCAATATTAAGAGAGAAATGTGGAAATAAGGGTACCAGAGGTACCAGAACATTACACCTGCCTGTCATGTTTGCTTCAAGCATTAGGTCCTGCATTAGGCACTCACCTTGGTACATGGAACAGCAGGTGTAGAAAGCTACAGGGTGCTATGCAGGTCAAGGGTGCTGTACAGGTTAATTTCCCTTGAAGAACCCCTCCAGAACTGGACCCTTAATAAGCCTAGAGTCACAGATAATGTAGGACAGGGTTTGCCTATGTAGATGAGCACTGGTTTCTGGCTTTTAATAACACAATCTGCAGTGCATAGGCAGAGGATTTGGGAGTTACTTACTTTATTGTGGCAACCACTGCCATTTTGTCTCTGTTCCTCAGCACAAACATTTTAAAACTGGTGATTTCTCTGGTTTCTTTATGAATGGAAGACGGGCGAATGAATGAAAGGTCTTCCCCCATTCATTGATCTCTTTTTCTTCCTAAAAGCTATAGTGCAGCTTCTGTAAGGACAGCACAATGTAACCCCTCCATTTTCCAGCCTGCCTCAGTTGTATAGCAAGCAATAGTGGGAGTGAATGTCCCTTAATGTACTCCAAGAAAAAGATTTTATGGTAAGTCAAAAATCCTATTTTTCCTAATCATATATTATGCCAGGGGTCCCCATCCCCTGGGCTGCGGACTGGTACTGGTCCATGGCCTGTCAGACACCAGGCCGCACTGCAGCCTGGAGCAGAGGCTGTTTGTTTGCATAGCAGCACCCCACGCCCATCACCATTTCTTGGCAGTGTGAGTCAGGTCCACCTCCTATGAGATCAGTGAACATTAGATTCTCATAGGAGGGGCACCTTAGTGTCAACTGTGCACTTGCCAGTTGTGGGGATTCCAAGCATCAGCAAAAAATAACCACACAGCTGAAGGAGAAAAAGGTGAATGTCCTTGCATGGCCTAGTCAGAGCCCAGACTTAAACCCCATTGAAAATCTTTGGAATGACTTGAAAACTGCAGTCCACAAATGGTCACCATCAAATTTAACTGAACTTGAGCAGTTCTGAAAAAATAGTGGGCAAATATTGCTAAGCCTAGATGTTTAAAGTTAGTAGAGACATATTTCAACAGACTAAATGCTGAAATTAAAGCAAAATGTGGCTCAACAAAATACTGGCATAAAGGGGGGTGATCCTTTTTCCAACTCAGTGAATTCTGTTTTTGATTTTTTTTTTTCCTGACACGTTGGTGTTATATCTTTTACTTGGATGCTATAAGTTGCACTAGTAAATACAGCTGGATAAAACAAAAAACTGTGTCTGTCTTCATTTCAGGCTGCAAAGCAACAACATGTGATTATTTTGAAGGGGGTGGTTATTTTCTATACCCATTGCCTTGGTGGACACACTTAGCAGAATCCAATGCCAAAAGACACATCACATGCCAAAAGTTTTATTACAGTTTTGTTAAAGGCACATCTGTACTTTAAGGAAAAATGGATGAGAAGATGGATAAGTGATATGGTGCACAGAAGAATGAATGAAGAGAAGAATGGCCTGGAAAAATTTAGAAGTCCAAGATCATTTATGGTCTGTAGCAACAAGTATTTAAAGAGTACATCCCCACACATTACTCTGTGGCTGAAAATTTTTACATTTATAATGCTTTTTACAGCATGGAAAACCTGAAAAAAATCATTTTAATTTACTGCTAAATTCCATATCTTAAAGTACAGTACATGGCGCAGGCAGAGTATTCATACATCCTGGGTTATGGGAATGTTTCTTCAGATGACTGGACACTGGCAAACCTTTGGGGGACACGCCCCCTGGGTGACTTTCCTATAATACTATCTCACTCTGTGATTCCTCAATTTTGTAGCAAGCAATGGGGAGTTAGGAAATGGTTATGTTCTGTACTGTACTTAAAAGGTGGTTTCTGCAGAGAGAACCAAGCTGAGATCCCAAGGGAGAGCAGGATGCTGCAAGTGGGGCCTAATACAAGATAGACCTTGAACAAGGTTCTTACAAGGGAGAGTGAAGCCAAAGGTCTTTGAAAACAAAAGAATATGGCTGAGAAGTGAACTTTAAGGGTGCTTAACCACTTAAGCCCCGGAAGATTTTACCCCCTTCCTGACCAGGGCCTATTTTGCGATTCGGCACTGCGTGACTTTAACGGACAATTGCACGGTCGTACGACGCTGTACCCAAATGAAATTGACATCCCTTTTTTCCCACAAACAGAGCTTTCTTTTGGTGGTATTTGATCACCTGTGCGATTTTTTGATCATACGCTATAAACAAAAAAATAGCGACATTTTTGCAAAAATAACAATATTTTTCACATTTTCTTTATGAAATCCCCCCCCCCCCCAAAAATGTAAAAATCTAAATTTTTTAACATTTTAGGCCAATTTGTTTTCTGCTACATAAGTTTGGTAAAAAAAAATCGCAAAAAGTGTATTTTGATTGGTTTGCACAAAAGTTATTGCGTTTACTAACTAAGGGAAAGATTTTTGTCATTTTTATTGTTTTTTTTTTAACGAGTAATGGCGGCGATCTGCGATTTTTTTTTTGCGGGACTGCGACATTGCGGCGGACAGATCAGACCCTTGACTGACATTTTTGGGGGTACCAGTGACATTACTACAGTAATCAGTGCTATACATATGCACTGTTACTGTAATGACACTGGGAGGGAAGGGGTTAACTTTATTGGAGAGGGAGGGGTTAAGT
The DNA here is from genome assembly GCF_965119305.1 of Pelophylax lessonae. Lineage (NCBI taxonomy): Eukaryota > Metazoa > Chordata > Amphibia > Anura > Ranidae > Pelophylax > Pelophylax lessonae. The sequence goes on from NC_138772.1 coordinate 158,341,654, forward strand.
GTGTCCCTAGGAGCGTGCTTCTAACTGTGATTGGATGTGGCTGTGTGTGTAACAGCAGAGATCAACGGTCCTACATAGCAGAACCGTATGATCTGTGCTTTTACACAGGGAAGATTGACAGGCGGCTTTGTTTACATTAGCCGCCTGCCTTTCTCCCTCTCCCCCCGACAATCGCGAGTGACCGGCGGACATCGGGTCTTAGGGAACGAGCGGGGGCGGGAGCACGCCTCCGGCGGCGCGCGCTGGCCCCCTATTGCCTCTCAGGCTAGTGACGTACCGGTACCTCACTTTGCCTGGGAGGGGATGACCGCCGCCGTATATAGTCGGGCGGCGGTCGGCAAGTGGTTAAGGCAATATTCTGGCCAAGGCCTGTTTGTAGGAAGGCCAGAATGCTAGGTACAGAGTAATTTGGGGGATTGAAGTGCCAGTTTTCCCACTAGGCAAAAAAAAAAAAAAAGACTTTCAGGTGTAATAACAGATATTTGTTTCCTTTTAGCAAGGCAGGATTTACAGACTCAGAAACTCTATATCCTTTAATACCTGGGTTTCAACAACCAAGCTGTTAAAGCCAGAGACCGAGAAGCAGGATGGAATAAAGGGCCTTGAGATAGCAGATCTAGCCTTTTGGGAAGAGGTCAGAGGTCATCTGCTAGACGTCGGAGTAGGTTTGTGTAGCAGGTTTTTCAGGTGCAATTAGAATCACAATTTTCCTCTCTTGCTCTATTTTCTTGAGCAGATGAGGTGGGATTTGCACTGGAGGGAAGGCATAAATTAGCCTGAACCAGGGAGTTATCAAGGCATTTGAGGGTAGAGCTAGAGGATCCCTGGTTCTGGAAACAAACAGAGGTAGATTGTTGTTGAATCTGGAGGCTAGGATGTCCACTTCCAGAATCCCCACTTTTTGAGGACATCTGGATAAAGGGCCCATTCTCCATTCAGGAGGTGGTGACTAAGATAATTCTCTTTCCAGTTGTCCACTACTGGGATGTGGACCGTAGAGATTGCAGGACGGTAAGTTTCTGTCCATGAGATGATCTGGTTTGGTTCTTTCAAGGCAACCAAACTCCTATTTGATGGTTGATGTAAGCCACCACCGTGGCATTGTCTGACTGCACCCTGATTGGGTGCCCCTTCAGGAGGGGGGTCCAGTGTTAAGCTCCAAAGTTTTGATTGGCTGTCCCAATGACTGTGTTCCTTAGATTGTTATGGATTGGAACACTCCTCCCCAGCTAAGAGACTTGAATCTGTTGTGATAACTTTGTAGCCATAGGGAGGTGGTGATCTGCTAAAATAGGGAATTCCTTTCTTGGCTACAAAGGAGCATGAGTAAATCAAGGGAAGGAGCCTGCTTTTTTTCCAGATTTACAAGATGTTTAGTGGGGGAGCTTTGAAGCCTGGTTACAGCTGACAGGTGCTCTGCATTTAGGGGTGCAAGGCCAGTGGTTCTCAACTCCTGTCCTCAGGACCCACGAACAGGTCAGGTTTGCAAGATAACTGAAATACATCACAGGTGATATAATTTGCTGCTCAGTGATTGCAGTATTCTAGTCTACATCTCCCCAAGGTAATACTTAAAATCTGGCCTGTTAGTGGGTCCTGAGGACAGGGGTTGAGAACCACTGTGCTAGGGGCTACTGAGGAGGGGATCGTTTTGGAAGCAAAACCTTCCTACCTGTGACCCTTTCATTAATTAAGTGCCTCACCAGATGTTTTCCTTGGAAAAGCATACGTGAGGCACTTTTTGCAGTTAGCTTCAGCTTACCAAGCTTTTAGCAATAGGAATTTTCCCATGTGAATAAAGATTAGAACCATTCTAGAAAAAAAGCACAAACAGCACAATCCTGAAATATGCAGGCCATGTTGGTTGTTCATTGTACTAGTCTAATTAGCAGCAGTTTGACATGCTGAAATTGCAGTGATAGCTGGTTGCAGGGCTGGGCCTGCAAGGTTGACAAGGTTGAAGAAAACATTTCGGACCATCCCACGTTTTCTATCGGCAGAATCCTTGAAAGAAAGGAACATCTTCAACAGGAACAGTCAGATGATTGTTTGAGACACAGATGGGAGGATCAACCACAGAAATAGCCCACTTCTTTGCAAACTTTTTCTACTGGATAGAGTTCAGCAAAGAATTTGAGGGGAGTAAAATTTTATTTCAGGAGTGACCAAATTGTAATAGACTGCGCATCCTATCTGTTCATAAACAGGGAATGTTTTGCAGTTCTCTTTGTATTCAAATCAGCATTATGAGATAGAGTCAGGTTGCACAATACGAAGGCTTTAGCAGACATGAACATTTCAACTTCAAGATTGTTGCGTGGAGCTCCCTCTTCAATAGTCTATTCTGTCTGCGTCCTCCAGGAATGGCATATTGGGATCTGATTTGGGTTTTTTGGATCCTAGACAAAGATGGCTGTAATATGAGGAAATGTGACATAGCCAGAATCGGATGCTGAGACCAGTGTTAGAGCCGGTTCTTGCTTCGGTGCAAAGCATACATGGTCACTCTGAGGTTGAGGGTTGTGTGGGCTTTTGGCAAACTGAATGTTTGCCCTGGAGTTTGCAATGACTCCTTCTCCCCTGGTCTCCGCCATAGCTAGAATTGAGGGTGTTCCCCTGTACCCACAAAATAAGGTGCGGAGTATAGGGTAAGAGTGTCTGTAAGATGTATATGGTAACCCAGGTGTAAGCCATCCTTTAATAAATCCTCATAGTGAAAGGGTAAGAGGAAGTGAATTAGTAATTTATAAAGGCTCTAGGCAAAAGAAACAGTAAAGTTTAAAGAAGTGGTGTGATGTATCACCTGGTCATCCTTCTGAGACTAAGCTCTGAGTGGTCCAGACTTTGCCCATCACAATGGGCATACTCCCAAGGTAATGTTAAGGGACTGGATTCCATAGTGATAGAATATGGTCCTGGACCTGTATAGCACCCTGTGGTCAACTCATATTGCACCAAGTGCGAAGGTGAGGGCCCATACAGGATCCAATGCCCGAAGCAACTTTATAGGCCGTCCCCCACAGTGTGGGGTCTGAGTACAGTTCCAAAGTTTTTGCAGAGATTGCGCCAATCCAGATATTCTGCTTTTGTGTTGGTATTACAAGACAGTGAGGGCCTGATTGAATTGGAGGATAAAATATTAGATGAAAATAATGAACTAGTTAACTGTGATTTTCTTATAATTAGAAAAGATCCATCACCTTCAGAAACTAGCACAAAACTGAGGACTCATGGTATAGGGTAGGGTTATAGGGGAGGCCACTAAAGCTTTGCCAGTATCCAATACCTGAATATTTTATTTCCAAACACAAAAAGCATGTAAAACACTGTGGAAATGTTTAGTAATGGCCATCTACAAACAGATACTTATAGATTGTTGCAGGCTTTTTATTCTCTGTGTACCTTATTTTTCTTTTTCTCCCCATTCTTATCACAGTGGCCATTTTTTTAACCAAGGGCAGATTAATCTTTTTCCATTTACTTCCTGAAGCTTGGTCTGCCTTGCGGTGCATGTGACAATGCACGTCATCTGAGGTGTTAAGAAACGTTGTAGAGCTTTTCTACCGAAAAACAAAATAAAACAAACTTTCCCCTATCTCCAAGCCACTGTTAAATGGTTTACCCTGCCTGTGATGTATGTGTAATGCAGTGTATACTCCCAGCCCATTCCAGGTAACATCATCCATATGGGACAATGCATGCAACAGAGTTTTATTATCGAGTGGTCGCCCAATGACCAAATGGTAGTGATAGCAAAATTGAAAAAGAACAAGAAAGGATAGCACATGGCAAATGAAGTGATGAGGGGCAGCTCTCATCTGTTAGCACAGTCAGATAAAGTCTACCATAATTTGCAGGTATGTTGTGCATACTTGCACATTGTGGCAACAGCAGCCCCACAGTTCCACTTTACCACTTGACCCCCAGGACATTTCTGACATTTCTAATTGAGCATCTTTCTGCTGGAAATTACTTAGAACCCCCAAACATTATACATATTTTTTTTAAGCGGCCAAATTAAATGGTTGCTGTTGCAATTTGCAAAGCGTTTTATCAAATGCAAATTTTCAAGGAAACAATACACTTTAATAAATGTACAAAAACACAATATAATACCCATCTTATTTTGTAAACTATAAAAGATGTTATGTTGAGTAAATAGATACCTAAAATGTCACACTTTAAAACTGTTTACACCTATGGAATGGCAACAAACTGCGATACCTAAAAATCTCCATAGGGGATGCTTTAAAATCCATTACAGGTTACCCGTTTAAAGTTACAAGGGAGTTCTGGCACTTTAAATTAATTGCTCTGACAATTGTGGTGATACCTCATATGTGTAATGCAGTCATCGTTTACCCCATACCTTTCCTCTGGCCTCCAAAGCATCAAATTAAACCGAGATCAGTTTGATCAGATGTTTTACAAGTTGGTAATGGCCTGTAAACAAACATACCTAAACTGGAGGGAAGACGTCTATTCCATGATGGCTGTAAGAAGGAGGAAGGGGGAACCTGGGGACCCTGCCTGTAAAATCTAATCGAGCAGCTGTATAGAACTTGAAATCAGAATTTTCTGTTTGTAATACATTCAGCTATTGGCCTTATGGAAAACACATTGTGTGTGCAGCTAAGAATCATGGTATCTACTCTAATTTTTTTGTATCATGATCTAAGAACAGCTTCAGGTAAATTTACTTCTCTTCATTTATCAAAATTAAATACAATACATTCTAAGATATTTTACCATTTGCTCCCTAAATGGGAGGCAACCCAAGAGTCCAGCATACCGACTTTCTTCTCTCATATTCGGAATACTGTACTTATAACGGACTGTGCTTGTATATTTTAATGCCAAATTAGACCCTCTTTGGCATGTACTGCATCAGAAAATAATCAATCAATCCTCGCATCAGGTATATACAATTTAGTACAGACGTGACCACCAAGATAGCAACCCAAGATAGCTTTGAATGTAGTCCGACACAAAATTGTCAGTCGCAGCCCCTCATTAAGCCTTCACGAGTACTCAGATAGGTATATTATCTATACGAGTGATCGACCGATTATTGGCAAAGCCAATATATCAAGGGCCAATATGCACTTTCCCCGATATATTGGAATCGGCCACCAAGGTGACCGATATTGACGATATTTCGGGAAAGTGCTTGTACCGGAGTGATGCCTGCAGCTAGAGGCATCACCCCGGTACCAGCGCCCATAGCCGACGGTGGGCTGTCTTGTAATGACAACCGATGCGGCTGAGAAGCCGCTCGGCTGTCATTACAAGAAGCGGGAGGGGATGTCCCCCCTCCAGCCGCCTTCCGTGGCTTGCTAGGGTCTCCCATCCCACTGGGAGACCCAGGCAACCAGCCTACTTGGCTGCCGAAGACCTGATCAAAGACACATTCGGTTCTGATCGGATCTCCATGTAAAAACCCAGAAGTGATGTCATGACATCACTTCCGGGTACTTTGCGCCAGGTTAAAAAAAATGACAGCATTCAAAAGAGCCAAACTTGGCGTTTCGAATGCTTTTAAGTGCAGAGGAGGGGTTTGGGGTCTTTCAGATCCCTCCACAAGAGTACCTGTCAAGTGATAAAAATAAAACTTTTTTTAAATGTACGAAAATATTGGCCGATACCGATATGCAATGGCCAAAATATCAGTATCGGCAACGAAAAACCAATATCGGTCGATCACTAATCTATACAGTATCAGTGATCATTATCTTGTGATCTACCTGACCTTTTTTGCTCATCAGTTATCCATATTGTTAGGCCACACATAAAATACACTAAGACAATTCCTCTTCTTCCAATGTGGCCCAGGAAAGTCAAAAGGTTGAACACCCCTGATTTAGTATATTTGGTGTTCAGAAAAGTTAATTTTGTATAGCTTTCTGTACTTGGACCCTTTTTTGGCAAGAATAACACACATATCAACACACAGACTCTTCTATTTCCAATCACTGATATATTACTTTGGGAATGACAGAGAAGAATATTGAAGCATAGAAAAGTAGAACTTTGAAGTAGAAGGATTAGATAGTGGTTTCTTCACTAAATTTCTTTCTTTTTAGAAGGCCCATTGTGAATGTAAAAGCCCCTCATTTCACTTTACCAAAGTCTGCAGGCAATTAGGTATAAAAAAGGGTCGGTATTATCAAAAAGCACACAATAAAAAAAAAAAAAAAGCCAGTATTGTGCAATGGTCTCTTGTAAGCAAACGTTACATTTATAACAAGGCTTTCAAAAATAAATATTTAACCTCCCTGCTACTTTAACAGCTTCTATTTTAAAAATTCTCTTAATACATACTTTAATTCCAGCTGGTCTGGTGATATCACATGCCCTTCCTATTCTCAGTTGGAAAAGTAGCATTCCTCACTGCAGCACTGAACAGAGCTTGTGTAATCATGTGCGAGTGCTCTTTAGTGCAGGAGTACTGTGAGCCCAGAGGGTGTGTCCATGACAGCCTTGGCTCCCAAAGGGTGGGATTACATTAGCTATCATTCAAACATCAAATCATAGAATTATAAACGCAGTAACATAAAATGTGTTAAGGCATTCTGGATCACTATATTATGTGCTATTTAACCACTTTCAGACCAAGCTTTTTCTGGAACGTTTTGCTTACCAGTTTAAACCAGTATTTCTTGCTAGAAATGTACTTATAACCCAAAAACATTAAACATTTTTTTTTGTTAGCAGGGACCCTAGGGAATAAAATGGCTTTTAATTAATTTAAAAAAACAACAAAACACAATGTTTTTTGATCTTTTGCTTTAATTATTTTTTCTTTCAAACTGGGCTGGAAATGAACCTCATGATGTCCCTCCAGTCCTTCGAGGCCATAGCATCGATCAAAGAGTGTTAACTCTTTGATCACCTATTGGAGCAGAGGGCCACATGCTGGATCGTTTCTCGGGCGAACCGACGGTAACAGTAAACCAAGAAGCACCGGCGAGCAGGGGCGTCCCCTCCCGCCACTTCGTAAACTGGCCCAGTGGCTTGTGATATCTTCAGCCAATAGCCAGGTAAACCACTTGCAAACTGCAATGTATATATATGTAATGCAGTCGGCAAGTGGTTAATGAACCTCTTAGTCCTTCATATACACTGCATGGGACTCTTGTATAGTGTTCAAATGCCTTGGTGCTCAAATGCATTAAACTCTGTATACCCAGTACATAGAATGGTAGGGCAAAACAAACAGTGTCTTTGTAGTTATGAACAATTGAAAGTGGTTCTCAAGCCTTAACGCAGAACTCCGGGCTAATGTTTTATTTTCCTATGCAGTGGGACTGCTCATTTTTGTCTAGGGGACTGCAGAACAGAGATATATCTACCTAATCTGCCAATCCTCTGAACGCAAGACCAGTCCCCGCTGCTCCTGCCTCCCCACGCGCTACTGGTCTTGTGAATGGTTTGTTCTTGACGTCATCACGCCCATAGACTGACTCTGAATGTGAGGATGACAAGAACAGTCCACCGCTGAATGTGGGGGAGGGAGGTTTTCATGGAGGATAGAATCGAAGAATAGGGTATAGTCAGCTTTTTATGGAGTTCTGCTTTTAAGGTTTTTCACCCCCAGCTCCCTACTTTCACCCAATCTCAATCCAGCTCTGTGAACTAGAGAAGTGGCTCTCTCCTCTATCTCTGTCCTCACAGGGCAGATTTATTAGAAGCGGGAGCAATTGGCTCGTGCTGCTGTCAATTAAATCCTATGACAAAGGAGTGGGGGGGGGGGGGGCAAGGCAAAACCCCGCTGTCTTTATCAATGGGTGCAGGCAAAGGGTCTCAGAAGCAAGCTCGAACAAGTACCCCCCATCCCCCAGCTAGCTGAGGGGGGTACTCAGCAGGCAGGAGGAGCTAGGAGCGCTGGTGGAGGACTGCAGAAGACTCTGTCAGGTCCCAACTGTTCTCTATGGGGGAATCAGATGAGAACAGATGCCTGTCCATTCTTATACGATCCGCTGGACGGATGGAAAATAGGGTTTCCATCCGTCCAGATTTGACGTATTGGATGTCAGCGGACATGTCTCTGCTGACATCTGATGCCTCATAGAGATGCATGGGGCATCCGTTCAGATCCGTCAAAAAAACGGACAGGTGGACCTGAACGGTCCGCTAGTGTGAAAGGGGCCTTAATCTGCTTATCCAGTGTGGATAACGTTTGCATAGACACAGCATGAATTCAAGTTATGCTGTAAATTATAGTATCAGAGGTATGTAAGAAAGTTATAAATGATTGTGGATTTTATCACCTGTCCCTGTAGTCACTCAGCACAGCACTCTACATCTTTGATCAAGAAACAATAGGGGAAAATAGAAACTTTAAAGCTCTGCATTACTTACAGGCTGCTGCTTTGTCTTACCCCTATCAGGATTTTTTTTTTTTTTTTTTAAAGAAATGGTGAAACTCTGCAAATGATACACACTACATAAATCCAGTGTATTTTGTCTTTACAGGTGCCACATATGCATTTAGGTGAACACTAAAAATAAAAGTAATCAAACCTATTCAATTAAACAAAAGAAAATTATGGATAAAAATTGCACAGAAAATAATCTACACAACACAGTTTCTGGTGTTATAGTATGACAGCCGATCAGTTTGTACTGGCAAAAATGATTTGAAAATATTTTAGAAAGGCTCTAGTTCAATACTTTCAAGTGTGAAACAATTATTTTAGCTTTCAAAGGAATATTTTTGATTGTAATAATGTTCTGTATTATTTGGTGAAGAATTATTTTTTGCTTCCCAAAAAAGCGTCTCACTTGGCTTTGGTGGGCTTGGCATTACCCAAGAATTTTCTTCAAAGGAAAACTTCTGATATGAGTCACTGTCCTCACAGTCTGTTCCACCTACTGGACTTGGCCTCTCGTTTGTCCACGTACGGCCAGTCTTTTCCTGCAGAGTATTGATCACTACACGCGGCGCAGGTGCAGATGCACCATCACAAATCTTGTGTTCATTGGATGACACATAAGGTGCTTTTTCATATTTAACACCAGCAGCTGATATACGCAGTCTACCGCAAGTCTTTTCCAAGTCCTCTTCGCACTGTACAGGGCCACGGGAAGCTGCCAAAGGAAAGGGTTTACAATTACTATCAACATAAAGAGATATGCAATAGCATTTTTTTTCTCTTTCCATAAAGCAAACCTGTCACCTAACATGGCCAAAATTACCTGGATTAAAATATGGTGTTGTATGTGAAGCTGTTGGGAAGGAATTTTGTTATTTTGTCCTTTCCGAAATAAAAGTTTTAAAAGAGTTCCCTTTCCAGAGTCAAAATTCTCAGAACTTCGTTCACAGATTTAATTATTGTATTTTGTAAGTTAGCCATTCCACGAATGACTATCATTTCACAGAAATAGCATCACCACTTATGTTTTTGTGAGATGTCTAAAAAAGTATCAGCACATCTATTTTTAAATGTTATATACCCGCCTTTATACTGAATTGCAGCTTTTAGGTTCAGCAGTAGCATGAAGGTGCTCCACAACTAATTTGAGCCATTTCTACATTTAGTATTGGTTCATAGACATGTGCATACAAAATAATACAAACATAAAGAGCCTGTATGATCCAGTCACTGCAATAAGTCACTGTAATGAGTCATTCACTTCCATTTATTCATATAAATTCCATTACATAGCCTGAAAACACGTTTTTTTTTTTCTTTCTTCAAAAGGCTGTAACTAGATATAGCTACAAATCTGAAAAGCAGACAAGAGCTTTATCTGGTGGCTAAGAAAAAAATATATAGGATTTTTGTATTTATTATAAAAACATTTTCTCTGTGTTCATTTAAGGAGGCTGATTCTTGACAACTTGATTATACTGCTACCTGCAGGAGTAGGATTCTGTAACGGAACCGCTGACCCACACGGCTTCGGCATGACGGCTTCCTTGCAGTCATGAATATATATCCCAGATTTTCCCAGCCGCCCTCATACAAAGCTAGCCAACAACTTAGCTCGTACAAGTTTTGGAACCTTCTCCTCTATTGAACAGTTTCAGACTCAATTTATACACAAATGAGCACATCCCCCTCTTGATCAAATTACTACGCACAGGTCAGGGGTTGCCTGATTACATTATCCTATGCAGATGAAATTGTATACAGAAACAGAATTAACCTGAACTAATTAACTAGCTGTCTGGACAGAATACACATCCCACCTATTTACATTAACAATAGAAAAAGCATGTCGACATTGAAATTCAATACCGTCACAAATGCTAGGTACAAACAAAAGAAAACCCAGGGGCAACCTCTAGTGGTGGCCAAATTCCCCATCTGCACCAACCAACTCAGTTAATAGCAAGCAGTACACAGGATGAAGGCAAACGTGTCACACACATATTTCAGGGCGAGTACTGTGTTAGGGTCCATTTCACTCAGGCGGACTGATCGGGTCTGCCTGTTAGTTTTTCAGGCAAACCTGATCAGACCCTCCAGTCTCCTCTATGAAGCAGCAGGTGTCAACTAGCATGTGATCCTGCCTACCTCCAATCCTGTCCACTAAAAACAATTGGATGGGGATCTGTTCCCCATGTATCTGGCAAATCAGATCAGATGGCAGTCGGATGTAAACGGACAGGTGGTCTGTTTACATCTGACCGCCCATAGAGGAGAACGGCTGTATCTGTGTCCGCTCTGCATTAGTGGAATAGACACAAAACAGCCATCTGCCTACTCAGCAGGAATCAGCAGACAGATTCCACGTTGAGCAAGTGGACTTTAACGGAGCTCGCCCCGTGTTTTAAGGAGCCTAAAAGGACTTAACAGGGAGTGCAAAAATCTGTTTTTAAAGATGACAAATTCAAATTGAGGTCCAAGGCTATCAAAAGGTAGTTTTGTCAGGGGAACAACCCAAGTAGCACACTCCATGTAAGTGCAAACTAGGGAGTAAGTAGCCATAAGGTGTTTGGAAAAAAACAGCCAAGGAAATCCTACTGGTGCAAGGAAGCTACGACCAACCGCACAAACTCCATCCGAAATTTGTGCACCTTCACAAGCTTTCTGGACCTTCAAACAAACACCCTATTTCTTTGGCACTGTGAACATATTAGAATAAAAGTTTTGGAGCAGGGAACCAGGACCATTGCTGAAGGTAAAGAACCACTCTGCAATTAGATTATGTAAGTGGTAGAAATCGCTTCTTGGACACAGTTGTCCAAAATTAGGACCAAACAAAGTACAAGAATAATAGAAGACAAATCCCCCCCCCCCCTCTTCACCTTGGGATTCCCTGGTTAGAACAAACCTTCATGAAGAAGGGACAGTAAGGGCTTTGCGAGTTTGCCTATGTCTGAGGTGCCTTGGTCACAAAAAATACACTTAGGGCTGAAAAAAGCCACCCCATTTTTTTTGTCACCTGCCCTAACCTCCTGTGAGATTCCTTTTAATCCCTTCCAGCAAAGAACCAGATGATCGACCACAAGGGGCATCTTGGTTAAGGCCTTGTTGGATGACTGATCCACTGACCAGCACTTGAGCCATAACGGGCATCTAAGGACAACCATGGAGACAAACCAAATGACCCAAATCCAGGGCCACATCAGAGAACATTTGAGACCATCCTCAAGCCCACATATAAAGGAGAAACTTGTATTGAAGCCAGGCCTTGGTTTAAAAGTTAAGCCCAATCAGTCAATGTTTACATAACCAAAGCAGAAGAAAGTTCCACTCTGACCAGGGTTCCAGTGACCCTGTAACACTCAGTTTTCCTGACAGATCCTTAAAGGAAGGGGATTCCTCAAAAGGAATGATTATGGATTTTTTTTTTTTTTTAATGAAAGACTCTTCAAAAGGATAGCTTACAGCACAATGCCTAAGCAATGTAAATGGTTGAGAAAGGCATGACCAATCTTTGTAGATCAAGTCATCAGTAAATAAATCATAGGGAAAGACCTTACATGACAGTTTTGTACTTGTGGGTATCAAACAGAACAGTCTTAAAAAATAATTTAAAAAGGAAGGGGTCTCCTCAATTTGAAGCGTGTCTCTCAGAGCTTTGATAAGAGAAGATACCATCTACTTTTTTGTGTCAACTTCGTCACTGAAGGATGCAGCTATGCATTGGTCACCACAAAGGGGTCAGGGACAAAGGCAAAGGAAGGTGTTTCTTAGAGGATTGTTGTGATAAAAGCCCTCTCAATGTGGGAAATAAAGCTGTTCATGGCAGACTGAGAGGTGTCAAAAAAGTCAAAGCAGACCCTAAGGCACCCAAAGCCTAATGCAAAGGGGTGAGCGTGCGAGACGTGTATAGAGGAGGATGATTTACAGGCAGTGTAGAATGAATCAGAAAAGAAAATAAGTGCTATTCAGCACCCCACTCCTGCGCTCAGAACCCGGTCCTCAGGCTGCCTCAATCCCGGAACTCGTACTCACACTTGGCATCCAATATGGCTAGGCTTTGCTGCCCCTTACGACCAGGGCGGTCGACCAGACACTGTAGGTACAAAACAAAGAAAAGGGCGCACCAGCCTAGCGCATTATCCTCAGCGAGTTTATTTAAAATATCAAGATAAAAATCAGCTACTTCGCGAATGTTTGTGAGTAGCTGATTTTTATCTTGATATTTTAAATAAACTCGCTGAGGATAATGCGCTAGGCTGGTGCGCCCTTTTCTTTGTTTTGTACCTACAGTGTAGAATGAATCACTGGGGAAGGCAGCATCAAAATGCCCACACACACAGGATGAAAAATAAGGCCATGTCCCCAGGACCCTCAGTTAACCAGCGACTGGCCTTCCATGTGTTTGGTTTTGAGCATAAGCTCTTGTAATCAAATTCCTTTTCAACTGTGCAATGGTGGATTTGGAAGCTGGATGTCCCTTGAGAGGTCCTGTGGAAAGAAACAGGGAATCTGTTTGTCTAATAGAAGCAGTAGCCTTTAGGCACCGCTCGAATGGCTTGGAGTACGTCAAGGCAATGTATGGAGACTTCCTCTCGATGCTTGGAAGCGGGGCACAAGGATGGCAGAACAACATCCTCATTGAGATGAAATGCTGAAACCATCTTTCTAAAAAAAGATGGTCTTGGGTATATTTTAACCCTATAGTTGTAAAGTATGAGAAAAGGTTCTTTAATGGAAAAGGCCCCAAATTCAGAAACACGTCTGACACTACAGCAACCAAAAAGGCTACTGTGTTGGCAAGAATCTCCAAGGGAATATTCCTGTTGGATTCAAAGGGTAGTTCCTGCAAGGCAGAGAGAACCAAATCAAGGTTTTAAGGAATCACTGGGTGCTGCAATGAGTGCCTGACAAAAGAAAAACCTTTTATAAAAGGAAGTAGGAAAAAGGAGCCCTTGGGAGCGTGCCACCATCCTAATAAATAACACCAAAAAGCCACAGGCTCCCCCAAAAGGAGCTCCTGTGTAAAAAAGGGGAATTTATGGGCACAACATGAGACACTAGTACAAAGTATTGAATAAAAATTTAATTTTATTAAACAAGTAGTATAAAAATATATTGTTTACAATAAAAACAAGAATAGAACAAGGGGTAGGCCATCTGATCATGGTCATCCCCTGAATATCGGCTCTGTGCATATATGACCTACAAGTTACCCACAGTTATGAAAGATATACTGCAGACAGGGAATGTATAGATGTTACAAATACTCTTGTCCAATGGAAGGTTGATGCGTTTTGCAAATACCTTCTTCGGGACCACTGAACAATAAGGGTACAAGCACAAATTGTGGCTGTATTTCTCGAGTTCCTAGTGCAATACAGTCTGGGTGCAGACATAGGGGTCCAAACAAACCAGCCCAAGATGGACATGTAGAGGCGGCTTATTAGGCCTAGCTTACTCAGAAAGCTCAGGATAGATGTGCAATTTCTTCCACCATGGGTTAATATAACAGTTCCCATAACACTTTTTCAAAGAAAGGTATTTATTTACAGAAGTAGGATGTTTAGTAGGGTGCGGTCTATAGAGGTGGATATCAAGTTTCTGTTGGTATAGGTAGTACCTCTGTTGGTATATTCAACGGTGTATGCACCACACCGTAAAAGATGAAATGGCATGGTGTGGGTAGGATGAAAGAAAACTGGGGTATAGCCCCTTCAGTGGCCGCCGGTGTAAGGGAAAGCAACCTTGGTTGTAGATTCCTAACTTCTGAAGCCGCCACCATGGATTTTTTAGATTTTGGTCAAGGTCTGTTTGTGAAAGGCCAAAATGTGAGGCACAGAGCAATCTCTAGGACTGGATTGACTAAGATTTCCAGATAAGATAATATGTGTTCCTGGAAGTAGCTTTTCTTCCTTTAAAGCGTTTGCAACCCTGAAAAAAAAAAAAGATCCTGTTCCTTTAAAGCATGTTAAACAGCACTGTGCTGTGTAATTTGTCACATTGTATGATGTAAAATACCTGGTTGATCCTGCCTGTTTCTGTGTCCCCGGGAATCACGGCTGCTAATCCATGATACCATGGTCAGTTTATGTGCCTCCGTCATTCTGCTTTCTGCTCTCTGCTCTGAGTCTCCCCTTCCTCCATGCTTGTCAGTTCTGAAGCCTATGTGTGAAAGCGATCTCCTCCCCACCCCTCCCCTCCTGATGCTCTTCCCTGTGGCTTGAAAATACTATTTATAAATAGCTGCCACCCTCTCTGTTTTATCAGGATCTTAAGTAAAGTGTATCCAGTTTTTGAAAATTCTAAATTCCAAAAGGACACAGGGAGTTGTGACTCGGCTCAGGTGCCCCCATAGCAAGCTGTTTGCTGTGGGAGCAATGAACAGGAGGGAAGGGCCAGGAGCACAGAAGAGGGACCCGAGAAGAGGAGGATCCGGACAGCCCTGTGCAAAACCACTGCAACAGAGCAGGTAAGTATAACATGTTTGTTATTATTGAAGGGAAAAAAAAAAAAACGAGCCTTTACAATCACTTTAACCTTCATTAAAAAGCCTGGATTTTTTATTACTACACTAGGAGTTCCTCCTTTGTCTCTCCCTTTTGCCGAGCCCACGGTTGAACATCTTGGTTGTATGGTAACCCATCCTGGAATCTTGGCACCTGATATCCATCCCATGGGGATACTGGGAAAAAGTGCAGCCAGACCCCCCATCTTGGGTTCAGAGTAGCTGGTAAGCGGCTTGAGAGTTTGTAGTGCATTTTTGGGTGTGAATATTTTGCTATCCACACTGAAATATATATTTTTGTTGATACCCAGTACAAATGAACTTTTTGCACAAGAGCACTTCTCTTCTTCTATTTTCCGATGGACTTTACTGGATTATTTATGAATATTTTTTTAACACATTCTTATTTACAGTTTTTGATTTATATGAATTTCTTACTTGATTGAATTTATGCACTTTATATTGATAGCGCAAGAGGTTTTTCATTAATATAGAGATAATCTGCCAGCCAGTTGTCCACTTCTGGGATGTGGACTGCGAAAATCGTTGGGCAGTGAGTTTCTGTCCATGACTTGTTTCCTTCAAGGAAGCCCCCTTGATGGTGGATTATGCCCTTGTGCCCTTGTAGTGGCATTATCCGACTGCACCTAAATTTGGTGTCCCTTTAGAAAGGGGGGTCCAGTCCTGGAGAAACAGCCTGAGAGTTCGGAGCTGTGCAAGGGAAGCATGATGCCAGGCTGGGGAGGAGTATTCCAATCCTTGACAGTTCAGGGATCGTGGTCAAGAGAAAAGACCAAGCTCCTCATCAACATCTTGGAAACATAGACCCATTTTACACAGCAACGGTCAGAAATACTGGGTGACCCTGTCTTACCTGTCCATGATGCTGGACTGTATATAAAGTCCAGGCTTCATCTGTCATGGTGTGCATACCCTGAAGGGGTCTTCAAGGACTGGGTTCCACAATAACAGACCACAACCCTAGAACTGTATAGCAAAGGGGTTTCCTTCAAAACGTGTTAGCAATTAAGGATCCTGGTGAGGTTCCTCTGCAGTCTGGAGTGTGCCAAGTCTAGGACCACTGGGCTATAGATGAGTAGCTTGATCAGCAATTTAAATTCACATGCTTGTGATTATTATTTTTGTTGATCTTAAATACCGTATTTATCGGCGTATAACACGCGCCCCAATATTTGGAGAGAAATTTCAGGAAAAAAGCTTAAATTTAAAATAAACAGCTTTGAACTCAGAACATTTTTTTTTTAAATCAAAAGGATATCTCACCAGTGCCCATGAATGCATCCTCATCAGCAGTGTCCATGTATGCAGCCCACCAGCAGTGTTCATAATGCAGCCCACCAGCAGTGTCCATAATGCAGCCCACCAGCAGTGTTCATAATGCAGCCCACCAGCAGTGTCCATAATGCAGCCCACCAGCAGTGTTCATTAATGCAGCCCACCAGCAGTGTTCATAATGCAGCCCACCAGCAGTGTTCATAATGCAGCCCACCAGCAGTGTCCATAATGCAGCCCACCAGCAGTGTTCATAATGCAGCCCACCAGCAGTGTCCATAATGCAGCCCACCAGCAGTGTTCATAATGCAGCCCACCAGCAGTGTCCATAATGCAGCCCACCAGCAGTGTTCATAATGCAGCCCACCAGCAGTGTCTATATTGCGGCCCACCAGCAGTGTCTATAATTCAGCCCACCAGCAGTGTCTATAATGCAGCCCACCAGCAGTGTCTATAATGCAGCCCACCAGCAGTGTCTATAAATGCAGCCCACCAGCAGTGTCCACAATGCAGCCCACCAGCAGTGTTCATAATGCAGCCCACCAGCAGTGTCCATGCAGCCTCGCAAGCGCAATGTCCAAATATGCAGCCTCGCAAGCGCCATTGGAACTGACCATATTTGTTTTTAAAAAGGCCGGGAAGGAGCGCCGAGAGCAGAAGGGGCGGGCCGGGCCAAGGAGAAGGAAGGACTAGCTGTCTGTCATAAGAGCAGAAGGGGGCGGGCCAGGCCGAGGAGAAGGAAGAACGAGCGAGCGCAGTCATCGGAAGTCCCGCCTCCTCTGTCGAGATGTGTGACGTCTGTCATAGGCGGGACTTCCGATGACTGCGCTCGCTCGTTCTCCCTTCTCCTCGGCCCGGCCCGCCCCCTTCTGCTCTTATGACAGTTCGTCCTTCCTTCTCCTCGGCCAGGCCCGCCCCTTCTGCTCTCGGCAATGCTTCCTGCCTGTTTTTTTTTTTTTTAAGATCGGCGTATAACACGCACTGCTGCTTTTTCCTCCATTTTTAGGAGGAAAAAGTGCGTGTTATACGCCGATAAATACGGTAAATGCTGTGGGCTAATGCACTAGGCTGGTGCACCTTTTTTTTTTTTTGTAGTGGCCTCAGGACATCCCCAGTCTTAGAGAGCAGCAAGGCTTGAAGCATTCCTCAGTGACGTGGTGTCCTCTTTTGCACCTGTACCAGGCTTTCACACTTATGTGCAGGAGACATTCTGTCATTATTACCTGTATAGCACCCTGTAGTTGACACAGCTCATGCTTTTTTTGTGGCTGCTACAGTGGTATTCAGACATCATTTATACCTCCTTAAACATGAAAAGGCATGCATAAAGATTTTGGTTAAATAATAGGAGGTGGTATCAAATACAAATCAGTGAGAGACTTTCCTAAAACAATCCTCAATTTTAAACATTTAAAAGCATACATTGTACTTAAAGTTCAAACCACAAGCGGCTTGTTATTACCTTTACTAGTAAATTCTGTGGAATTTTCTGTGCCCCTCTCTCATTTAGTTTTTCTATGATACTGGGGTCTGATTTCTCTTGTATTGATAGCAGAGCTCCACCAATCACCCCCCCCCCCCCCCCTATCCAGTGAAAGGCCAATGCTCACTGGAATTAGTGTAGGAACCATTGGATTCCTCCAGCTGCTATTGTTCTTTGCTGGGCTTCTAATTTGTCCCTACGCCTTTAAAGAATATGTAAGCCTAACAATTTATATTCCTGATATGTGGCGGCTGCTATACCATGTACTTGTGTGAAAAAGTATCCTGTTATCCTTGCATTGTTTCCATTGTATAAAATCCCTGGTGTTCCTGCTAGTCCGCACTTTTTCCTATAAAAAAAACTGACCACACTAGGCAGAAGAGCAAAGGATGGTTAGGCTTCTGGCTGTGCTGGAACTCAACCTCCAAAAGGTAAGACTTCTGCTGACACGCCCCCTCAGTACAGCCATTCACTAGGAAGACTAGTGTAATGCTGTTTCTCCTCCCTGAGTTCCCTATGCAGCTTAGAACAGAGGGCATGCAATATAAAGAAGGGGGGAAAAGGTTTTCACAGTTTGTTTACATGTATACATAAACATTTTGCCTTTTATTTCTATTTTAAACTGAATGGGTTGTTTTAAAAAGGTGAGATTTTACATGTACATTAGGAGGAACAAGCTGCTTCCAGGCATACCCAACCTTAATTTATCCATTGCTATATCCACTCTAATATGGAGATCCTCAAATATTACAGATAGTACCGCACTTTATATAGAGGCCTTGATGAGGCAGTGCAGCTTCGAAATTTATTTAGAAATGTGTGCAACTAAAACCTCGGTTTTTAATGCAAATTGTTAGACATTTCATTGTATTGTGCTATATATATATATATATATATATATATATATATATATATATATAGTGCAATTTTGTTTTTTGTAGCCTAGCTTGTAAGTGTTCTGTGAAAACTTTTGTTTGTGCTGTGCAAAGCCCTTCCATGTGTTTTACTTCTAAAGCGAGTGGTTGCCATTTTTATATAGTATGCTCTCTGGAATTGGCATGAGAAAACACTGGATGCCTTCAGCTGCCATTGTGCTTTTGCAGGGCTTCTAATTTGTCCCTGCTTCTTTACGGAGGAATGGGCTGCCTCCAAGCATACCTGCCCTTATTTTATCCAATGCTATACATGTTCTAATACGGAAACTATAAAATAGAAGAGTTAGGACTGCACTTTATTGGGGGGGCAACAGGGCAGTGGGGCTTCCACATACACTAAGTTGTCAATAGTACTGGGACGTTTGCCTTTACACACACACAAACTTTAATGGCATCCCAGTCTTAGTCTGTAGGGTTCAATATTGAGTTGGCCTACCCTTTACATCTATCTAAAACAGCTTCAACTCTGCTGGGAAGGCTGTCCACAAGGTTTAGGTGTGTGTCTACAGGAATGTTCGACCATTCTTCCAGTAGAGCATTTGTGAGGTCAGGCACTGATGTTGAATGAGAAGGCCTGACTCGCAGTCTCTGCTCCAATTCATCCCAAAGGTGTTCTATCAGGTTGAGGTCAGGACTGTGCAGGCCAGTTCTTCCACCCCAAACTCGCTCATCCATGTCTTTATGGACCTTGCTTTGTGCACTGATTCAAATAATTTTGTGAAAGGGGGGGGTTATGGTGTGGGGTAGTTTTTCAGGGGTTGGCTTGGCCCTCTAGCTCCAGTGAAGGAAACTCTTAAGGCTTCAGCATACCAAGACAATTTTATGCTCCCAACTTTGCGGGAACAGTTTGGGGATGGCCCCTCCCTGTTCCAACATGACTGCGCACCAGTGTACAAAGCAAGGTCCATAAAGACATAGATAAGGGAGTTTGGGGTGGAGCAACTCGACTGGCCTGCACAGTCCTGACCTCAATCCGATAGAACTCCTTTGGGCTAAATTAGAGCGGAGACTGCGAGCCAGGCCTATTCATCCAACATCAGTGCCTGACCTCACAAATGCACTTCTGGAAGAATGGATCTTCATTCCCATAGACACACTCCTAAACCTTGTGGACAGCCTTCCCAGAAGAGTTAAAGCTGCTATAGCTGAAAAGGGTGGGCCAACTCAATATTCAACCCTACGGACTAAGACTGGAATGCCACTAAAGTTCATGTGCGCATAAAGACAGGTGACCCAATACTGTTGACAATATAGTGTATATTTGCAAATGTGTGCAACTAAAAAAACTGTTTTTTTTTTACACAAAAAAAAAAGTTAGTCATGGCCATTATGTTTTTTCTTTTTTTTTTTTATACAGGCTAGCTGCTAAGTGTGCTGGGAAAACATTTGTTTGTATGGGTTGAATTTCCATGTATTGATATATATCATATATAGATATATATCATATCACAGCTATTTTTCTTTGGGACCGTTTGTATCTCCTTGGGATTATTTGCTTTTTTTTTTTTTAAATTACATATTTGGATTTATTTCTTTGTATGGTTATTCATCACATGTTGTTTTAGTGCGGCACTTTAGGTCTTTATTTTTTTTATCTGTACACAATGTATATCAATTGTTGTTCCAGCTGCTTTTTTTTTGCTTTTCAGCACGATTCCACCTTTACACCAATGTATTGATAGCAGAGCCCCACCAACCACCATCCCTATCAAGTCAGAGGCCATTACTGGCTTTTGAAGCAGTGAAATTGTAGTTGGCATAGCTATGAAATAAGAGAGAAAAGAAAAAGCCAGGCCTCCTCAACAAAGTGAAACTAAATCAAAGGAAGGAAACATTTTTAAAATGTAAAGGCTTACTAAACACACAACTATCTGTATATGCAGTAAAGCAGCCTTTTTCAACCAGGGGGCCCAGGCATCCTGGTGTGCCTTGAGGTTTCCTCAACAAAATGACCCAGACGACATTTCCCAAAAAATGTAAACAAGGCAGCTGGTGGATGAAGCCTGCCTTTTAGTTACACAAAGTCACAGGTTTTCATTGTGCACCATTACAACCCTCTTAGCTGCCGACCTGCTAATGGCAAATGACATCATCAGTTGATAAGGAGGATATCAGTTGCCTACTTAGCATGCTTGTTTGACCCCCCCCCCCCCGCTCCTCTCTATAGGTTTTGGGGTCACATTAGCTGAACAATGGAGAAAAACTGAGGAAAAAGAGAAACATTGGAATACTAGTCAGTACCAACTTGTACTTCTACCATTGGGCATCCTACCTGTGTGTATGTTGCTGCTTTATGTAAAACTAATAGAATAGTTTTTACATTTTTGGATGGAATGCCTCAAGACTGTCCATAATTTTAAAGGGTGCCTTAAGACTTTACATAATTTTAAAGGGTGCCTCAAGACTGTCCATAATTTCAGGGTGTGCCTCGACTGAAATAAGGTTGAGAAAAACTGCAGTAAAGCATGCTGGTTATACTCACTGTGGAACCTAAGGAGTTAATCCTCTGCATTGTGTAAAAAGGCTGTTTAATTCTGCACCCCCCCTTTCACTGTCTCCAAACCATGTCCTGATGAACAGAGGTTAGGGGACAAGCTGCACTTGCTCGGTATGGTGTGTATTGCTACAGAATTTTTTTTTTTTTTTGGGAGAGTGCATGTGATCAGCACAGAGCCAATCAGCACTGTCAAGAGAGAGGGTCAGGGGTCCTGCAGCCTTATAGAACAGTCAGAGCAGAATGAAAATTACTCCTACAAGCTTTAACCAGACATTAATAGAAGTCACAAGACTGCTGTAGCTGCTGTTGAGAAAAAGTATTTAGCAGTTTATATTTACTAAAACTATTGCATTTCCATGTTCTGTGTACTGTGGGAGACAAGATACAGTGAATGCAGGGTCCTGGGTTTAGTAACACTTTAAAGTGGGGTACACACTAGTAGAAAATCTGCCAAAAATTCCCGTCCGAGGTAAAATCGTATGATTTTCGGCTAGTGTGTACGCAACTTTCAGCAGCCGATGCCGACATTTTCAACGAAAAAAAGGGGACAAACACCAAAATTTTTATCGTCCGTCCCCAGCACGACCAATTTTCGTTAAATGTGTATGCAGTACGTCCGCAAAAAATCGGATATGAAAGACCGCGCATGATCTTATGTTGCTGACAATCCGGAAGTCTAGGTACAAACGTCTCAAAAAACAAAAAAAACAAACATCGGACAAGAAATTTTGTGAACATTATGCACTGTCAACTAAAAACGGTTACGACCGCTGAGCATGAGAGAGAAAAATCGGAGGATATTTTGTCTGATTTTAGTCAGTGTGTACGAGCCTTAAGGATACTATTGCTCTGCTCATTGTGAGAAACAATACTATGCAATATGTACAGCTAAATGATGCTAAAGCACATACAAAAATAAAAATCAATATTACCAAAGTGTAAAGCTTTTTAAGAGAAGTCAGAATTACAATTATAGGTAAAAAACAAACAAGATCAATTAAAAAAAAAAAATATATAAATCACAAAGTATATCACATTAACCATAAAAGCAACAAGTTCTAGAAAAGGAAAAAGATTTTGCATATAAAAACATAAAACACATTTAGTATTATCATGCAGTTAATTTAGAAAAAAAGAAGCCTTTAAAATTTAACATCGTCATTTGTGTTTTTCCAAGACGAAAAAATGGAGCAGGCAGATGACAATGAACATCAAAGTATGCATCTGGCATTAATATGTGAAATGTGTGCATTGTTTTTACATGAAGCAGATATGGTAAAAGGTCAAATACAAATAAACTGTTAACACCTCTGCCTGTACACTTAGGCTGGCTGAGAAAAAAAAAAAGCCACAAGGGGGAACTGAATACAGCACAGCAGAAAAACACATCAGCAACACCTTTATGTGTGAACTTGACCAGTATGAGACAGAAGCCAAAACCAGAAAACAAGGAGGCTGCAGCTCTAATATACTCAGACGCATCAGCCTCACGCAGAGAGATTCTGATGAGATATGATAGCCACTTGCTCTTTAAATGGCATTGCAAGGACTGGGGGGGGGGGGGGGGGTTCGAGTAGTCCTATTACAGTAGGCAATGTGACTTGCCTTTCTTGGTTGCAGTCACTGCTTCTTTCAGCTTTCTTAGCACCTTAGCTTGTACTTCAGTCAGTAGATGTATATTAGACAGTTCCTTCTTCAGCTCCCAGTACGCCTGCCGCGCGCTGCTCTGGCTGGTAAAGAGAAAATAGAAAGCTTTCATTTGCTGCCCAGTATCATCTTTATTTCATCTTCACTTTAACCTCGAGTCACTGGCTGGCATATTGGCAATTTCATATTCTATGGAATGCTGCTAAATAACAGTTAATTGCACTATATATACACTGAACAAAATGAGAAAACACAACACTTTTGTTTTTGCCCCCATTTTTCATGAGCTGAACTCAAAGATCTAAAGCCCCGTACACACCCAACGATTAATGGCCGACCGATCGTCCGTCTTTTGTCCAGAGTGGTGTTTTGTTGGTTGGAATGTGCCTAGACTGCACACAAATTTTCTCGCCCAACAAAAATCTACTTCAGAAGTGATGTCATGTGTTGGATTGCTTTCTTTGTGTTCTTTCTTCTCTGAGCATGCCCAGACTTGCTCATAAGATTTTTCCCTGTCGAAATCTGTACTGACTGCACAAAAATCGGCCGTGTTTTGACGGCAGACAAAAATTTTATAGCCTGCACACCAGATTTTTTTCGCCGAAAAGTCGGAGTTGGTTGTCGGAAGCATCATACAAACAAGCCGAAAATCGGCAGATCGGTCGTCGGACGAAAATTCCCTGCCGATTTTCGACGCGTGTGTACGAGGCTTAAGACTTTCTATGTACACAAAAGGCCTATTTCTCTCAAATATTGTTCACAAATCTGCCTAATGCCCCGTACACACGTTCAGATAATCAGACGACTTATCGTTCGCATTTTGTTGCATGATACTAACGTCGAATTCAACAATGCGTACAAACCGTATGATTTTTGTCGAAAGCTTCCTGGTTGCTTAGCTATGTATCGGATGGTGCAAAACAAAAACAATGGCAGCCAGGCTTTTTCCCTGCCATTTTAGTGTTTTTGAGCATGTGCGGTCTTTGTCGATCGATTTTTAGCGGACGCATAGTGTACTGATGAAACGATTGTCCTTCGCGAGGCTGTCGTACAACAGAAGTTTTCCCCGTTTGTCCCTTCGGATTTTGTTGGATGAACTGTCGTGATCGGCTTTCGAAAGCTGTGTACTAACGATCAGATTATCGTGCGATCAGGTCGAAAGCGAGTTTTGTTGTACGATTATCGGAACGTGTGTACGGGGCATTAATCTGTGTTAGTTGAGCACTTCTCCTTTGCCGAGATAATCCATCCACCTCACAGGTGTGGCATATCAAGATGCTGATTAGACGGCTGGCCACAATAAAAGGCCAATCTAAAATGTTCTGTTTTATCACACAGCACAATGCCACAGATATCGTAGGTTTTGAGGGAGTGTGCAATTGGAATGATGATTGCAAGAATGTCCACCAGAGCTGTTGCCCGTGAATTGAATGGTTATTTCACTACCATAAGCCGTCTCCAAAGGAGTTTTAGAGAATTTGGCAGCAAATCTAACCGGCCTCACAACCGCAGAACACGTGTAACCATACCAGCCCAGGACCTCCACATCCAGCATCTTCACCTCCAAGATCGTCTGAGACCAGCCACCCAGACAGCTGCTGTAACAATTGGTTTGGATAACCAAACATTTCTGCACAAACTGTCAGAAACCATCCGATGGAAGCTCATCTGCATGCTCGTCATCCTCATCGAGGTCTCGACCTGACTGCAGTTCGTCGTTGTAACCGACTCAATGCTCACATTCAAGGACATCTGGCACTTTGAAGAGGTGTTCTCATCATGGATGAATCCCAGTTTTCACTGTACAGGGCAGATGGGAGACAGAGTGCATGGCCTCGTGTGGGTGAGCAGTTTCTTGATGTCAGCGTTGTGGATCAAGTGGCCCATGGTGGTGATGGGGTTATGGTATGGGCAAGCGTATGTTATGGACAATGAACACAGGTGCATATTATTGATGGCATTTTGAATGTACAGAGATACCGTGACGAGATCCTGAGGCCCATTGTTGTGCCATTCATCCATGACCATCACCCCACGTTGCAGCATGATAATGCACGGCCCCATGTTGCTAGGATCTGTACACAATTCCTGGAAGCTGAAAACATCTCAGTTCTTGCATGGCCAGCATACTCACCGGACAGGTCACTCAATGAGCATGTTTGGGATGCTCTGATCGGCGTTATTGACAGCATGTTCCAGGTCCTGCCAATATCCAGCAACTTTGCACAGCCATTAAAGAGGAGTGGACCAACATTCCACAGCCCACAATCAACAACCTGATACACTCTATGTGAAGGAGAGGTGTTGCACTACGTGAGGCAAATGGTGGTCACACCAGATACTGACTGGTTTTTGGACCCCCCAACACAGTAAAACTGCTTTTATTGTGGCCAGCCTAAGGCACACCTGTGCAATAATCATGCTGTCTAATCAGCATCTTGATATGCCACAACTGTGAGGTGGATGGATTATCTCGGCAAAGGAGAAATGCTCACTAACACAGATTTAGACAGATTTGTGAACAATATTTGAGAGAAATAGGCCTTTTGTGTAAATAGAAAAAAAGTCTTACATCTTTGAGTTCAGCTCATGAAAAATGGGGGCAAAAACAAGAATGTTGCGTGTGTGTGTATATATATATATATATATATATATATATATATATAAAAACATATATTGATATACAATAATTCATTAGACTCCAATGTCTGGGTGAATTGCTGCAAATGTATTTCTACAAAAGCACAGGATGTTCATGATATAATTTAAAAGTGAAAAGAACCGTAGATTAAAGAAAAAGAAACACAACTAACTACTTTCTTGAAGTGGATTTTCAACAAATTTAAAAAAACAGAAACATAAAAAAAAAAAAAAGAATAAGAAAAAAAAAAAAAAAACAATAGTATGCAAACCTTTTTCAGAGATAAGACATTTACCAAAAGTTAAATAGAACTGCTGAATCTAAAGCAATTTATTTATGTCAGAAAAACTTGATTAGCTTTGTACAAACATACAGGTTCCAAAACCAAACCGATAACCCAATTCCTCCATTGCATAGGATTACATTACAAAACGCTCTTACAGCAAAGCAACTAATTTAAAATGCTGATTTTCCTAGATCATCTTTGTTTATTTATATATTTATATAGTGCTTTTCTTTCCTGTGTTGATATACAATGAAGGTTTTTTATCTTTAAAGTGCATTAAAATACGGTTTTATTTGCAAGTAGGAGACATTTTGCATATACGGTAGTGGTTGTTATGTGAACAAAGAGTTAAAAGGGATTGTAAAGTCTCACTTGGATCCTCCTCTTATTGGGTCCCCCTTCATTGCTCCTGGCCCCTCCCTCCTGTTGAGTACCCCTGCAGCAAGCAGCTTGCTATGGGGGCACCCGAGCCGAGCTGCAGCTCCGTGTGTCTATTCAGACACAGAGCTGTGGTTCCGTCCCACCCCCCTCTCTCCTGATTGGCTAACTGACTTTGCTTGACAGACTGCATGGCTGTGTCGCAGCCAATCAGGAGGGAGAGTCCTGGATGGCCGAGGGACTAGAGGACACTGCTGGATAGAGATGGATAGAGATGGGGCTTAGGTAAGTATTGGGGGGGGGGGCTGCTGCACACAGAGGGCTTTTTATCTTAATACATAGAATGCTTTAAGATTAAAAAAAAAACTTCTGCCTTTACAACTCCTTTAACCACTTGCCGACCGCTCACAGTAATATTACTGTGGCAGGTCGGCTCCCCTGGGTCCAGCGATGTAGACCTATGTCACTGGACTCCTAGTGGTCTCGGCGGTGCACGCGCGCCACCGGAGGCTCGTGTCTAAACACAGCGGGAGTCGGGCCGGAGGAGGAGAGGCGGCGATTGCCGCCTCTCTTGCCCGATTGTCGAGGAAACAAAGCAGGCGGATCTTCTCTATGACAGACAGGGAGAGATCACAGGATTCAGCATAGCTGAACCTGCGATCTGTGTCTGTATCACAGAACCCACCCCCCCCACACACACACCAGTAAGCATGAGGCATGAATTTAACCCCTTGATCACCAACAGTGTTAACCCCTTCCCTGCCAGTGTCATTATTACAGTGACAGTGCATATTTATAGCACTGATTACTGTAATAATGTCACTGGTCTCCCCAAAAGTGTCAAAAATGTCAGTTAGGGGTCCGATCTGTCCGCTGCAATGTCACAGTCCCGCAAAGAAAAAAAAAAGGAAAAAATTGCAGATCGCCGCCATTACTAGTAAAAAAAAAAAAAAAAAAAAAAAAAAAAAAAAAAGGGACATAAATCTTTCCCGTAGTAAGTAAATGCAATAACTTTTGCGCAAACCAATCAAAATACACTTATTTTTACCAAACATATGTAGCAGAAAACAAATTGGCCTAAAATGTTAAAAAATTTAATTTTTAAATTTTTTTTTTGGGATTGTAGTATATCAAAATTTGAAAAAATATATATATTTTTTTAAATTGTCGCTCTTTTGTTCAAAAACTAAAAATCACACAGATGATGAAATACCACCAAAAGAAAGCTCTTTTTGTGAGAAAAAAAAAAGGAAAGAAATTTTGTTTGGGTACAGCATCGCACGACTGCACATTTAATAAATAACGCAGCGCCGAATCGCAAAATATGGCCTGGTCAGGAAGGGGGTAAAATCTTCCGGCCTTAAAGTGGATAAAAATATGCTCAATGAGAATTTTTTTGTCAAAGACATGTAGCTAAATACAGTTTGGCCTAAATATATGACAAAAATTGAATATATTGGATATTTTTTAAGTCAAAGTAGAAAATGTCACTTTTTTTTTTTTTTTTTTTTTTTTTTTTTTTTTTTTACGCAAAATTTTTGCTTTTTTTTATTAATATCACAAAAAATAAAAAGCGCAGAAGTGATCAAATACCACCAAAAGAAAGCTCTGTTTGTGGAAAAAAAAAGGACCTAAGTTTCATTTGGGTACAGGATTGCATGACCGCGCAATGGTCAGTTAAATTTGCGCAGTGCCAAGTTGAAAAAAGTGGCCTGGTCATTGAGCAGCAAAATCTTCTGGTCCTAAAGTGAATAAAGTAGAACAATAGGCAAAACTTTTTTTTTACATTTTGGACAGAGCAGGAGAGGGTTATAACTGGTGTTAGATTTTTTTTTTCATCATCTGTGTCCCATTGCAGAGATTTCCTTTCACTTCCTGTCCCATAGCCAAACAGGAAGTGAGATGGAATCCCTGCAAATTAAGGGGATTTATTGGGGACCCCGAGATAGCCAGAACTACTGTCCCCATTGGAAGATTTCCCCTCTATTACATTTCAGGGGACAACCAAAAATTTGGAATTTTCACTTTTATTGATAATGGTAAACAGGACAAATAGAAAGGGTGAATCTCCCTCCTCTCTCTCCACAGACAGCAATAAAACTGACAAGCTTTCTAATCCCTCTGCACTCTATCCAAAACAAAACAAAAAATAAAAAACTTTTGCCTTTAGTTATACTTTAAAGCATCTTATAACATGGCCAACATGGGGCTTAGCGGGCTCAACCGTCTACGTTCATAACCCATGGCCACCCATGTAAACAAGGCATTCAAAAAATAAATTTGGGTGGATCCAGACTGTAAAATCAGGATCGATCCAGTGCTTGGACCGGCTTATTGACGCCAGCTGACAATGGACTTTCGGCTAAAATTTGTCATAGGAGTGCAGAACGAACTGCACTCCTGTGATCCATAGGTGAGGTAAAGCCAAAAAAGCTTTAGCCATGCTTCTCCTTTAAAGTGACTTTAAAGGCTGACGTTTTTTTATTTTACCTTCTTTCATTCTATGCATGAAGGTAAAACACCTTTAGTGTCTAGCTGCCCCCTTAGCCCTCCTAATACTTATCCAAGCCCGATCCCATTCCAGTAAAGTGCAGGAGACCCCAGGCTTTCCTGGGTCCCTCTCTCCTGATTGGCTAAGATGCAACACCAGGAACCATTGGCTCCTGCTGCTGTCAATTAACCAGTGAGGCGGGTGCAGTGGGCAGGGCTGAGCCACGCTCTCTGTGTGTTATGGACGCAGGGAGAGCAGGCTAAGGAGAAAACATGCACGAGTGCCCCCATAGCAAGTAGCTTTCTATGGGGGCACTCAGCAAGGGGGGAAGGACCCAGAGCATTGGCGGTGGACCCAAAAAGAGGAGGAGAACTGGGGCTGCTCTGTGCAAAACCAGTGCACAGAGCAGGTAAGTGGAACATTTTTTTTTTTATTTTTCCTTCACAATCACTTTCAGTGGAGGAGGTTATTCTACAGCAAACACTTTCCATCTGTTACTAACCAGCACTGCTTAGTAAAACAAAATCCATTGACTGGTTGACAAGATATACTTTAATTTGTGCCAGCTTTACATAGACTAGACTCTAACATGTGCAATGCACAAAACAAGACAAGGCCACACTTGACTGGATTGCTATTGCAGCAGTTACAAAGCCTGCACAGCTTTTTAATTACTACAATGTCTGCCACCTTGGTGAAAAGGAAATGCTGTAGCTGGCGTGGCCGGTGTGCAGTCACCACTGACCATCATTGTTGTACAACCTACCCCAAACAGTTACTTCTACAGCACAACAAAGGCAAACTCTACCCATCTCATACTCCAATTACACAGCTGTTGTAGGCAATGAATTGATATAGCAATTCCCCAAGACGCACAGATATCACTAAGGTATAACAGGGTCAGGTGTTAATGTATATTTGTGCCTGCCTATGGCCACCATTACTACATTATGAGGCTAATTCACTAAAAGCTATAGGTTTTCCTTTGAGTTATAACTTTTATCAAATTACACAATAAAAGTACTATTAGCAGTGTTTTTTTCGATATCTACAAACTCAGAAGAGTTCATTTACAAAGGATCTGCTGTGAAATTTACACAGCAAATGCTTACCGCATTTTCAGCCGCCTGCAATGTGCTGCAGTGCACATTCGCCCGAAAGGTGAGTTGGGGTTGTATTCAAATAAATGGCATCACATCTCACCATCAAACAAAATGAGTTGGCATGCTTTGGGGTGATGTATGGTAGGGCGCACATAGGGTGAATGGCCGCCAGTATAACTTACTTATATGGCAGGAAGGCGGTACTGCTGCGGTGATTATAAACAGCGGGAGCTGATGTGCAGGTACCGCAGACTCTATGTCTGCCAGCACCCGCCGTACATCCAGCACAGAGGAAGAACAGCGGTTTGCTTATGTAAACCAGGCAGATAGCCATTCTGTCAGTAGGGAAGGCATGAGTCCTGTGTTTCTGCCAAGCAGGGACATGGATCCATGCCTTCTCCTAGTAAAAGCATCTCCCACAGTAGACAAACACACTAGGCTAGGCACACATTTAACCCCTTGATCGCCCCTAATGTTTAACCCCTTCTCAGTGTCATTAGTACAGTGACAGTGAATATTTTTTAGCACTAATCACTGTATTAGTGTCACTGGTCCCCAAAAAGTGTCAAAAGTGTCAGTGTCCGACTGTCCACCGCAACATGGCAGCCCCCCTATAAGTTGCTGGTGAGTTCCATTACTAGTAAAAAAAAAAAAAAAAGGCTGAAAATAAAATAAATAAATAAAAATATCCCATACTTGGGTAGACTCTATAACTTTTGCACAAACCAATCAATGTACGCTTATTGGGATTTTTTTTTTTTTTTTACCAAAAATATGTAGCAATATGTACATATTGGCCTAAATTAATGAAGACATTTTATTGTTTCTATTTTTTATTGGATATGTTTTATAACAGAATGTAAAAATTGTTGTTTTTGTTTTTTTCAAAATCGTCTGTCTTTTTTTGTTTATAGCGCAAAAAATACAGCAGGAGGTGATCAAATACCGCCAAAAGAAAGCTCTATTCGTGGGAAAAAAAAGGACATCAACTTTTTTAGGGCACTGCGCAATTGTCAGTTAAAGTAACGCTGTGCCGTATCGCAAAAAATGGCCTGGTAATGAAGGATGGTAAATCTTCCGGAGGTAAAGTCGTTAACAAGCAAACAAGAATGCTTTATTAGCAACAGTAGAAAAAAAAAGATACATTTTGTAACGGTAACTAAGAATATCTGAACATCAGCAAAAGTGAGTGAAAAAAGCAAAAAATGTTGCGGTTCTCTGAGGTTTTCAGTATCTAGGATCTTTTCTCACCTGCCGGATGGTCATTTCCATCTCATTTTAGAGGTAAGCGGTGGGTGGTCAGTATTACTTGGTCGCAAACCATTGCAAATCATGGTCAAAGTGTAAATAAGGAAACAGATACTTTTAGGTCTGGTGGTAGATGTGGTCAGATAACAATCAAGGAACACAAACATTCATTCCTAATTTCTCTAGGAAAAAAAGAAAAAATCTCAATTTGGTATATTATGCTGCTGAATGTTATGAAAAAAGAATATAATCAAAAAACAATTCCAATAAAAAAAGAAAATATTTAACATGGCCCAAGCTACTACATACATACATACCTACCTACCATATTGCTTAAAAAATTGGTTGTAAACCCTTACACATATCCAGTAGAGTGACTTGCCTCAAATGATACATAGAGATCAAATCCTCCTACATAAGTTTTACCTGTTTATTTGCAGTATTCTCTACTCTACAGCCAAAATGTATACAGCCGGGAAGGGGGCGGGAAGTTGAAGTTACACTGTACAGAGCTCAGTGTGGAGAGCTTTGAAAGCTGATTGGAGGGAAGGGACACAACCCCTTCACACAGGAAGAGAGATGAGGTTGTCAATCAGCTGGAGCTCCCTCCCTTGACACAACCCCTTCACACAGAAAGTGAGATGAGGTTGTCCATCAGCTGGAGCTCCCTCCCTTGTCAAATTTTTTCTCTTGTTGTCAGGAAAATTTGCTAGAAGTGATTCATGCTGAAAGCAGAGGAAGGAAGCGGCAGAAAAAAATGACACCTAGTATAGAGCAGGGATCCTCAAACTACGGCCCTCCAACTGTTGCGGAACTACACATCCCATGAGGCATTGTAAAACTCTGACATTTACAGACATGACTAGGCATGATGGGAATTGTAGTTCCTGAACAACTGGAGGGCCACAGTTTGAAGACCCCTGCTATAGAGGGATATGCTTTGTTTGTATTTCATGTCCGAGGTTTACAACCATTTTAATCAAAGCTTATATCAAATTCACTTCTCATATCAAAGCAAAGCATTCCCAACCCACTCCTCCTGCAGACCTGTAGCAATGACTCCTCTGCCATGCCATGTCTTCAGAATCCCTAATCACTGTATAACCTATATAATACATTTACAGAATTTGTGATCGATTGTTGTATAAAACAGAATAGAGCATCCAGGCTTTTGATAAATCCAAGTGTTCTGAAGACAACAGAAAAGTGACTAGGCATCGAAAAGTCCCTACCCCACCTTACCAGGTGTGGTTAGTCCATGGATTTATTTAAATTTACAATGTTTTACATATTTATTCACTTTTATATCCCAGGGGGTCTAAAAATGTGGGAATAGTCTGCAGAACAAGCACAAAAATATAAATAAACTATACAGTATCCTTTGTTAGCTTTACTCTCAACTAGTCTGTGGGCCTTTTAAGCAAACCTGGCCATAAACTAAAAGAACTTTGTTTGAAAACTTTTGTTTCAAGAATATTAATTTAATATTCGTATCGTTAGTTGGGTCAAAGCAACATTCTTTTTCTTCCGCAGTACCGCGAACATTCGATGTAGCAGGATGGAAAAGTATTTTTGAATAAAAAAAAAAAATTATTTTCCAATAATTTTTTTTTGTTTTGCCTGCAATTTTTGCTTTGAAAAGATTGAATGAACAAATTTCTAACAGTAAATGTCACTTTCATTCATTCCAAAATCAAATGTTAAAAGCAAACAGGCATTTTGAAGTACATTCGAATTACATTTATCAAGTCATTGAATGTACGGATGAGACTTTTCATACAAATGTATGGTCAGCCTTAGATTTTCTACATACACTTGTTTTCTAACTTAGCCAAGATTTATAAAAAGAAAGTAACAATAATAATGCTAATTCTAATCTTATTTTACATATATCTATTGTTTGAAAATGTAACGGATTACTGCTATAATTATTACGGTGTCAAGATCATATTTATAACTGTGCTACATTTTAAAATCAATAAAAATACCATGACTAATATTAATGGTAAACATATAAAAAAAAAACATATTTCACTTTAGCAAACCATTAGAAGTTGGAAAAGAAGCATGAAAAATTCCAGATTTTTTAGGCCTCAGGTTGTTAATTAAGTGGTTTACACTTATGTTCAAAACACTTTGGGGTTTTCAGAGGCAAACAGATGTTTCTGTAAGGCAAGTAAAACTGCACAATCTGCAGCATAGATCATTTGTTCTAATTTATTTTTAGTACTTTGCATCTTTTTTTTTTTTTTTAAGCGCCTTAGAAAACAGAAAATATAGCTACTAATGAAGATGATGGCAATGTGAAGTACTAGCACTCCCCCTTGTGGATGAAACTTAGAAAATCAAGAAGAAATGTAAAGCTGCTTGTAAAGCCAAATGTAAAAGACACCGACCTGTGGTTAAAAGGTATGCATCTGCTTCATCCCTTCATTTGCAGTACTGCTGTAGCAGTTTAAAATGAATTAACTGATTGGATGCTTTGGGCAACACAGACTGTTTGTGTTTTCAGTCAAGGTCAAAAATTAGACTCAGATGCTAATCCTTTAGGCCAGGGGTGTCAAACTCAATTAAAATCGCGGGCCGCGTCAGCATTATGATTGCCCTCAAAAGGGCCGGTTATATCTGTAAAGGCCCGTACACACGTACCGATCGTCGGCCGAAAAGCTTCGGCCGACGACCGATCTGCCGATTGTAGGCTTGTTAGTATGATGCCTCCGACAGCCGACAGCGCACATTCGGCCGAAAAGAATCTGTCATGCAAGCATTAAAATTTTTGTATGCCGACACCAGAGCGGCCGATTGTTCGCCAGTCAGTACAGAATTCGGCCGACAGACCGCAGATTTGCCAGACTGGGCATGCTCAGAAAAGAAAAACACAGGGAAAGTTAACCATTACATGACATCACTTCTGCAGTCGGCAGACAAAATTCTTGTGCAGTCTTTTGCACTTTTCAACAGACACCGACAGCCCTGGACAAAGGACGGCCGATCTGTCGGCCGACGATCGGTAGGGCTTTAGACTAGATGTCTAGAGCATCCCCTACCCTTACATAAGATGTTAAGAGCCTCACCACCATCAGAAGTTGAGTCCCTCACCCTTCCTTACATCACAGTGAATCCCCCTTATCTTGTGTAGCTGCTGGAAAGCAAAAAGTACAGGGGCTTGAGCTCTCCTGCAGCTGCAGGAGAGGTGTGAGGGCCACATGAAATGGCCTGGAGGGCCGGACTCGGCCCGAGGGCCTTGTATTTGACACATGTGCTTTAAGCGGTAGTAAACCATGTTAAAAAAAAAAAAAAAACTTCCCCCTGCAGGCTTATGTCATAATGTGCTAGTATGCACCACAAACTAGCACATTATGACAGACTTAGGCTCCGTTCACATGTAGGCATTTTGGGGCGTTTTTGGGGCGTTTTTCTGCTCTAGGATCAGCTCTCAAAACGCCCAACAAGACAAATCCTATTCATTTCAATGGCCCCTGTTCACATCTGAGCGTTTTGACACTGTGAGCAAAACGCCCAACGCTCAAAAAAGTACATGAGCTTCTTTTTGGGCAGATTTCAGGCGTTTTCCATTGGTCTCTATTCAATCTAAAAACGCCTGCACAAAAAATGCCTGTAAAAACGCCTGCAAAAACGCCCATAAAAACTCCTGTAATAGCAACACCAAGATGTGAACGTAGCCTTACCTAAAAAACACATCCCTCCAGGGTGCACTGTGACTACTGACAGGGATTCCATCTTCACCTGGTTTTCTTTCCAGGTTTATAGGCTGCAGCCATTTAAATGGCCAAGCCGCGATGACGTCAATCCCGCTCATGCTCGCGAGTCATGGTACGGCTCTCCAAGTGGACAGCATAACATGCATTGGAAGCGCAATGCACATGGGCCGGTGATGTCACCAGCTGCTATACATGCAAATATCTTCTAAACGGTGCAGGTTTAGGAGATATTCACTGTACCTACAGGTAAGCCTTACTATAGGCTTACCTGTAGGTACATGATAAAAAGCAGAGTTTACTACCGCTTTAAAGTAGCAGTTTGGGGTTAATAAAAAAACACAAATGTCTATACTCACTTTGGTGCTGCAGCATCACTGGGATGCTGCAGCTGTTCCCTGCCGACTCTAAAGCTGGGTATACACGTATAATCGGCTTGTTCAGCAGGAACTGGCTGAATTTTATTACGTGTGAACCCGTCTGTTCAACAGAAGCTGGTCGTTTTGTCAAATGCCATGCTGGAAAATGAGCATTTGATCAGCGCTTGTAACAATTGGCTGCAGCATAGATCTGTATATTCTGACAACCTGGGGAGGGAGGGAGGTTAGTCTCCACTGTTGAAATATAATAGCGTTGTGGGAGAGGTAACTGCATTCACATTGCTTGTGTGGATGCAGGGATCTCTGTTTATTTTTTATTCAACGTGCTGGTTGAATGTAAAAAACCTCTGCTCTATACCCTGCTTAAAGCAAAATTCTGCCTGAAAAAATTTTTTTGCACCGTCCGTTAGCTTACACAAACCTGAAAAAGAATTGGATAATTAAAACATTTTTTTTGTTTCACTTGTTTTTAATGAAAATATACTTACCTACCTTCCTTCCACTTCCTCCCTCTGCGGCCGCGGCCCGCGCCGTCACCTCCTCCTTGCATTGACTCCTGGGAGATGAGCGTCATCGATCCCAGGAGTCAATACGCCTGCACCGGTCCTGCTCGTCACTTCCGGTGCAGGCGAGTCATTCCCTGCTGAACAGCTTCTGGGCATGTGCTGTGTCTGTCAAAGAATGATGCCCACGGAAGCAAGGACTCCATTCTGAACTTTCATACCTGCAAAAACAGGTCAAAGCCCTAAGGTCCAGAATTGGATGAACCTAGCCCTCCCTTTCGGAGGGCAAGAACGAAAACTGACTTTTATTTGGACAGTAGCACTGTGTAGACCCATTGGATGTTCACCATTAAGGTCCACGGGCCTGTAAACATCCCCCCACCCCAGGCACGGGTGAAGGCACACCTCCAAACGAAAGATGCCTTGTCTGCAGGTCTAGAAAAAAAATCCTGCTCTCGGCAAGCCAGGTCAGGACCGCTTGGAGCCTCCCTAGGAGGACTTAAAATTTTCTGTGGGCCGAGAAAACCAGGCCCACATCTGCTACGAGGAGCTATTTCTATTCCTGTGGAAGAAAAGCACCTTACCCCCTGTGAGACTCTTAAAAGATGTCACCCAGGGCAATCCTTAACAGGCAATCGCCGTGAAGGAGAAAGGCAGTCAGAGCTTCTTAGGAGGCTGGTCTGCAGACCAACACTTAAGCCAAAATACACACTTAAGCCCAAAACAGGCGGGTAAGAAAGCAGGGGAGCCGCAGCTAAAGAGGCAATGCAGACAAGCTGCCGCCCATGGACCAACTGGTCCGCTAACTCAGCCAAGGCAGGGGAACCTGCTTACCCTCTAGGTCATGGTGCAAAAGCTTAACCCACTCAGTTGGTGTTTGTGACAGCAGGGAAATGGCCAATACTGGCCTAAGTGCCGAGCAAGCAGTAGATAATATATTGCACAGCCTCCGCCTTCCTGTCAGCCGGATCCTTAAGATTGGAGATTCCTCTACCGGAATTATGGTTGCCCTATCAAATCTGGGGACAGGGGGTCCACCACTAATGGAAAGGTCAATTTC
The DNA here is from genome assembly GCF_965119305.1 of Pelophylax lessonae. Classification (NCBI taxonomy): domain Eukaryota; kingdom Metazoa; phylum Chordata; class Amphibia; order Anura; family Ranidae; genus Pelophylax; species Pelophylax lessonae. The sequence continues at coordinate 158,378,201 of NC_138772.1, forward strand.
TGGAGTAGCGAAATCTGCAAGGGGTACCTCACAGAAAGGTGTTTAGGAACCACAAGGGAATGTTTTGGACGCTCCCATTCAATCTAGACATATTAGTCAAAATAGGAGGGAGAAGGCAACACTGTTGCGATGCCAGGCAGCTAGTGAATGTCAAAAAAGGGGAATGGCAATCTACGCAGGCGCCTCAGCCACACCCTCCATCAGCAAAGTCTCCCAAATGGATTGTAATCAGTGCGCAACCAGCGCCTCTCAAGCGCAGCTACAGCTGAGGGAAAATCCTCACTATCCGACAAGTCAGGGACGTGGACAAACCCTGCAGGGTGGAGCCAGAATCTGGATCTGGCAACTGATGAGGCAGGGGAGGGTAAGAGGCCGCTACTGGGAAACATAAAAAAGACCCCAAGGGGGCTGCCATTGAGGCCCCACACAGAAAAGTGCCGACTAAGGCCCCGCATAGGGGGCACTGATCGCTGTCGTCCCTCCAATGCCCACGGAGGACTCGCCATCATCGCCTCACTGATGCAATTAGTCCCCAGAGTGGGGAAACAGTGCACCTGCCAGATGGGACACTGAGCATGTAGAATGCCAGCACATTACCCCCACCAGAATTGGAGGTGAACCCCGGAGAGACTGACCACCCCAGGGGAGTACCCGCGCCTTCCGGGAAGGAGGGAGGGGGCCATCTACTTACCAGTCCAGCGTGTGTGTGGGTAACACTCCCAAGACAGAACATTCTCGCCACCGAAGTGGAGGTGGCTGTCTGCCAGGGTAACACTATGACACGGACTATCGGTGCCCGGTCAGATGTGTCTCTGCGAGACGTTTAACTTGCTAGCTGCCCCCGTCCAGGATGGGGCCTGTCGCGGCCGACCAGCGCAGAGCTCTGTTCTGCGCACGCTCGCTGGCCAGACTTGGGTGACTACTGGATTTTTTTTTAAATATCCAGCCCGTCACCCAGTCCGGCAGTTGATTGTAGATTCTCACAGGAATAATAGAAAAAATCGAATTAGAAAAAGGAAAAAAATTGCCAGGACCACGATCCCAGCAATGATTTTAGGTCCTTACTCCTGACTAGGCAGAAAAAAACGAAGTGCCTATAGCTGAAAGTGGGAGTATGCCCCCTGGGACTGCCCATAGACGTAGTCAAGCTTTTTTTCTGCCTAGTGTCCTACTCCTGTAGTGTCCTACTCCTAGGAGATCAGGAGCTGTGTCTGTCAATAAACAAAAAAGAAGATTAAGCTTTTATAATATTAACTGTTAAAAACTATATGTAGTATGATTAATTTGTACAGAGGAACTTTCATCTGGGGCAGAGGCATCTAGAATATCACACGCCTTCGGCTAATGTGATCTGAACTTTTTGCATATGGAACATGAAGAAATAAAAAAAAAATGAATACCCAGAATCTGGTACAATGAGCAATTAACCGTTATTACCACCAAAGCCTTAAACCATTGCTGAGGTTACAGGGCAGCCCTAAATCTGAGTCATATTGTACTACCTAATTATCAATCCCTGCTTGGATGCATGACTCATACATTAAGAATTCATATTGCCTACACAAAACACACTATTAATATTGCAACTTGGCATTGGAGGTTGGTGCATTGTGCCCACAGATCAAGGTTTCTCTGTCAGCAGATAGCAGCCAGGAGATTTGGGACTGACCCAAACATCTAGAAATGACTGTTAATGGGGAATTCTTTAAAAGAACAGTATGTTACTGCTGAAAATCTCCTTATAATTCTAAGGGCTGTCAAAAACATCTTTAGTAGTTCACACCAAGGACAGCTTTGGACCACTCAACATAGCTACACCATACTGTACTGCAACATGGGAGACCTATTACTAAGGCTTCATCCACACTGGCAGTGTCAAATCTACCTTTAGAGGATAATGATTACAGATAATGCAGATAATGATTACCCAATGGTGTCATTCAAACTCAGCATCTACCTGTGTCTAAGTGTTTTGAGTTTACCTGCATTCAGACAAAACAGAATTCTGTGCGCCCTGGATCTGATTAAAAATGTTATATGTTCGTTCACTCCAGAATGCTTCGTGGGAAACCTGTGTTCCGTGCGCATTTCCCTCACTCCAATCAAAATGCACTGAATGTATGGTCTGCTGCGGGTTTTAACGTATTCCTAACACCCCAAAGGCTGATCGAAAATGCAGTGTGTAAGCCTGCACAGGATCACATGGTACCACAGTACTGTGCGAATTAGGTGTGAACTGGCCCTAAAGAAGGAACATCTAAAAGCAGAAAAAAAAAAAGTGATCTGGGGGAGCATGAAATTTGTTTATATTTCCCCAATCAGATCTCCTGAAAATGTTTAGTTATATTAAATGTTGCACCACCCTGATGCACATAAGCCTATTTCCACTCTCTTTCATCTCCTTTCAAGACTGACCTGCTTGCTCTTCACCCTATGGCCTCTCCTTTTCAAGTACATCTTCTCTACACTTGGGGTCCTTTCCCATGGGCGTTCCGTTTTTTTCTTCGAAAAACGGACACGGATGTCACCTTTTTAGGGTCCATTCCGTATGTCCGTTTTTCCTCCATCCGTTTGCGGATAAAAAACAAGACATAATGTATGTCTATGGGCTAGCGGACGTTAGCGGATGACCATCCGCTGACATCCATTTTTCGTCTGTTCCGTTTTTTAAAACGGAAGAAAAATAGGGTTCTCTTCCGTCTCAAAAAACGGAACTTAACTGAACGGACGAAAAACGTATGTCAGCAGATGGTCATCCGCTAACGTCCGCTAGCCCATAGACATTCATTATGTCAGTTTTTAATCCGCAAACGGTTGGAGGAAAAATGGACATACGTTCCGGAACGCTCGTGTGAAAAGACCCTTACACTAGACATTCTGGGTCAATACACTCTCCACTGGGGATACTGGCTCAGACTGATCCCGTTTATGGTCCCCCAGTACCTCCAAGGGTTGTTATTAGAAGATTTTCAAAAGATATAACACCATATTGCAGTTCTAACACCTTATGCCGAAAATCCTTGATAGCGTCCTCTATTGAGCTGGCCCCTCCTATTCATAGGCTTAGATGTTGCTACTCCTGACAAGCCTAGACCATTAGCCTACGTTAGACTTTTCCAACTGGGGCCTTTCCTATTGTGTGATATATATTTGCTTTATTTATCAGTACAATTGTTACCAGTTATATTTTTATGGCTTGAGATTTGCTGATGGCTTGCATTTGGCATGTTTTTTCTTTTTTTCTATTTTGACTTTTTGATAAAAACGAATACATTTTTTCCTTATACACTGTATGGCGCATTATATGCACAATATCAGTGTTGCTGAGCATCAACTGTGCATTTAGGTCTTCATTCTGTTTCCTTGGGGGTCATTCACACTAGGAGCAATTTTCAGAATGTTGCTGCATGTCTGGGAATAAGCAAAATGCATGCACTGGCCAAAATCCTGTACTTTATAATCAGCCCTGGTTACACCAACGATCTACTGAGATGCGTTGAAAAAAGTCCTGCTTGTTGCATTTTTGTTGCACCAGCTTGCATTTTTCCATTCAGGTCCAATGAACTGGGTCCTTCACAATAGGTATTAAAAAAACAAAAAACAAAAGGCAAAGTCTTCCATGTGTTAAAGTAATACTAATCTATATATTATATATATATATATATATATATATATATATATATATATATATATATATATATATATATATTAGTATTACTTTAACACATGGAAGACTTTGCCTTTTGTTTTTTGTTTTAATGTACCCTTTCCTCCAGTAGCCAGGGTCATGATCACTGGCTCCCTGCTTGCGGACGTCTCCTTAGGTAGCCATGCAACAAGGCGACACCTGTGCATGCTCCCTCCCGGAGCCGAGCTGTATGCACTCAGACATACACCCTCCCTGCACCCCATTCCCAGCCGTTTGTCTGATGGCAGTGGGAGTCTATTGCTCTGCTGCCCTCAATGTCTAATGAGGATCCAGGAAGTTTAGGGAGCATCATTGTTAGATCCTAAACCCAGCGACCATCACAAATCTATGGTTGGGGGGGGGGGGTCAGTTCCAATACCCCTACAATCCCTTCTGCAAACTCAGCTAAGCAATACAGATAGGTCTAGGAACTGCTGATGGTCCAGCCTGCTAATGAAAAGTAAAACAGCACAGTGATGAGATCATCACTCTGGCTACTCCCCCAATGCAACTGCTGCTACTTGGAGGATTACAGGGCAGATTCAAATACATTTTCCATCTATATGTGAAAATGCATTTCATGCTTTTGTAGTGAATTCATAACTTAAAAATTGTGAATAAACCCGGGACTCCCACAGTACACAGAAATGCAATTATTTTAGTAAATATAAACTGCTAAACACCTTTTTTAATCAGCAGTATATAGCAGTCCTGTAACTTCTATCAGTTCCCGATTAAGCTTGAAGGAAGAGTTTTTATACTGCACTGAGCTGTCCTATCAGGATGCAGGACCCACTGTTTGGACAGTGCCGATTGGCCCCTGTGCTGATCACATGCATTCTCCTAAGAAAAACAAAAACCTCAAGCAATTCACACCAAACTGAGCATGTGCAGCCTGACTTCAAAGGTCCTGTCTTATGCAGACATGTTCCGGAGTCAGTGGAAGAAGAGGAGGATCTGTGCATACAAGATCAAACAGCCTTTTTACACAATGCAGAGGATTAACCCCTTAGGTTCCACAGTGAGTATAACAAGTCTAATTTACTGCATATACAGATTGATTTTACTGTTGTGGGTTTAGTAACACTTTAAACTGTGTTTTTATATTCACCACAGTTTATCTTTAACATTTGCTAAACTGCATGGCTCAAGTGTGAACATAACCTTTTGCCTGATCACTCTCTATACCTCTCAAAGCAGCATATAAAAGAGAGATCAGATTGCTGCATGTATGCTTTGTGGAGCAGAGATCGCTTCACTTCGCTTGTAAGACATGAAGAGACTAATCCCCATTTAAACATACACGCAGCTGCTGTCTTGTTTGTAAGTTCAATGTGGGTTAGGACCTGTGACAAAAGGCTTTGATTGGCAAACGCAGTGTGCTTTTGACACAAGTTCGAGATGACGTGCTGCTGAGATCACTCACAATTCATTGCAGGTGTGGTTGACCTATGTTTGACATTCTTCAGATGTTTTTGTATTCTTATAGACTTGTATGGGGAGAGAGGCTACTCTAAAGTAATCAAAAGCTCATTGACACATGCCCTTAACCACTTGTCAACCGGGGCAATTTAAACATTTTGTTAGTCACGTGATGAAATCTGCAATTTTGCTAGAAAGTATTTTTAACCCCAAAACAATTATATATTTTCTGAAAGCAGAATACCTGCAAAATAAAACGGTGGTTGTTGCAATTTTTTACATCACGCAATATATTTGTGCAGCTATTAATTAAATGCATATTGCAGAAAAAAATACAATAAAATGAATTTAAACAAAGTGATGAGCAGTGGGAAAACCAATGGCACCACATTCCATGTGTCCAGCAAACTTAATATGCAACAGAAGTGGGGACTTAAATGGTAAAAAATTTGGAGTTTTATTCAACAATGCATTAAAACCAGTGCTTGCAAAAATAATAACTACTACCTCATATAAAACTAGTAGACGAATGTATAATACACAATCAAACCATAAATAAAGTGCACAGTGTTAATAAATGCCATTTAATATGTGGTAAACAATTCATCAGTGTATGAAAGTGCACCAGTGCTGATAAATGTGAAATCAAAAAGATTTATTTAGGTATTAAAACGAGTCCAATTAATGTGCAAGCAAACAGTCAATTATAAGTGATGAGGTGCTGATAATAATGCAACAAGGTGCTAAGGTGCTCAAGTGCTCCAAAATCCAGTGCAAGGTGTCTCAGAACCCCTCCGAGAACCGCACTCACCAGAATTGATGGACCCTCACTGGGGTCAAAAAAGCTTAAAAGTGAAAAAGTCAAGGGACCACCTCCAGGCTGTCTCTATCCTCTTATAACCACTTATTCCTGGTTGCTTGAGTCTGCAGGGACCACAATTCCTTCACTGGTAGTCTGATTCCTCCAGGGTACAATTCTATTATAATGGCCCCTTTAAGCTGTTAAACACAAATGGAGGGAATAGACCACATATGGCACTTTTCCACTGCAAGTACCGGCTCGGCTCCACTCGGCACTGCTTGGCCCAGCTTGGCTTAGTTTGCTTTTCCACTGCGTGGTACGAGTCGGCACCTTTCAGCACTGTATAGGCTCTACTCGGCTCAGTTTGCTTTTTCAGTAGTAAGTGGGTGGGATTACAATGATTCTCTGACCAATCAGTGGCTAGTAGTGACAAACATTCAATGCTGCATGCAAAGGAATGTGGGATATGGTATCGGTACGGCCCACTTGGAACCCCAACCGAGGTGGTACTGTTTAAGCGAGCCGTACTATGTAGTGGAAAAGCGTCGCTATACCGTAAAACCGTACCGAACCGCTCTAACACGTACCATGCGGTACCATGCAGTGGAAAAGCGCCAATAGTGAAGCCAGTAAGTTAAGAGGTTTTATTAAAATAACGAATCCTACTTACAAAAAGTAATTTTTTTTTTGCTGGGGAGGAGGGAAGTCAGGTCAGGGGGCACGGCCACAGCAGCTTCCAACTAACGGTAGGCAGAGGCTGCCTCAGAGGGGGGAGGGGGAGCATGTGCAGTGTTTCTGACTCCTACCACCATGACCACTTCAAATCACTGAAGTGGTCATGGTGGTTAGAGTGTTCCTTTATTATCGCTCAGAAGAAGTAAACCTCTGTATACTGATTCCATTTCATTTTATCATCCTCTAGTTGTGTTAAATAAATTAGTCCGGGGGGGGGGGGGGGGGCACGCGGGGGAAGGGGGCACGGCGGCATTTTATTACTTATATACCTCAACTATAGTATATATTTAATATGCGGCCCAAGAAAATTTCTCTAAACTCAATGTGGCCCAGAGAAGCCAAAAGTTTGGACACCTATGCTCTAGTACAATCTCCAAGTGAAAATGTATTTTAGTGTATAAGAGGGACAGGGGAATTTAGACTCAATTTTATACGATTTAGGTTTAAATACACTTTAAAAATAACATTGAAAACATTTTATTATAGTGGTTTGAAAAAAATAAAAGAAATCTGTTGATTTTGTCAGAAATTCAGAACTGCCCTGTCTGCACTTCCTGTGTTATCTCCTAGTCTTTATCTGGGACAACAGAATGTGTCCAGCATATCTGAGTAGGGGTGGTTCAGTAGTTAAAGTGGAAGTAAAGGCAAAACCTAACTAAAGCTGGCCTTACAATATACAATCTTCTTGTACAATTTTCCTTCAGATTTACCAAAACCATATAAAAGGAGTTTAAACTTGAACACTTTCAATTTGTATGCAATCAGACAGGCCATTGAACTTCATAGTTGAAGGTATATCTAAGTGGAAATTGAATAAGAAAGTGTATATTGTATGGCCAACCTAACTCTAAACCTACTTCTCAGTCACATTCTAAAGCCTCGTACACACGCAACGAATTTCCGCCGACCGGCCGTCCGTCTTTTGTCCAGAGTGCGTGTCGGTTGGTTGGAATGTGCTCTAGACTGCACACGAATTTTCCCGTACGACAAAATTCTACTTCAGAAGTGATGTCATGTGTTGGATTGCTTTCTATGTGTTCTTTCTTCTCTGAGCATGCCTAGTCTTGCTCATAAGATTTTTCCCCGTCGAAATCTGTACTAACGAGACGAAAATCGGACGTGTGTTGACGGAGGACAAAAATTTTAATGCCTGCACATCAGGATTTTGTCAGCCGCAAAGTCGGAGTCGGCTGTCGAAAGCACCATACTAACAAGCCGAAAATCAGCAGATCGGTCGTCGGACGAAATTTCCCGGTCAAATTTCTTATCGTGTGTATGGGGCTTAAGTCTAGTCTATCTAGTCCTAAAGAGAAAAAAAAAAAATATATACCGTATTTTCCGGCGTATAAGACGACTGGGCGTATAAGACGACCCCCCTAATTTTCATCTACCGGTAATACTTATACTTAGGTTACCTTGGAGATATTATACTCGGCGTATAAGACGACCCCCCATTTTTGGGCTATTTTTTTGAGGTTCAAAAGTAGTCTTATACGCCAGAAAATACAGTATATACTATTACTTACCTATTTTGCAGCCATTCCAGTCCGGTCCCAGGCTGAGCTGTTCAGCGGTGACTTTAGTGTGTAGGAGAAAGCAGCCCACAACGAAAGCCCCATAGTAAGTCTTTGGGTGATGTCACTTCCCCGTCGTTGTCAGCTTTCTCCTGCACACAGGGGGCGCCGCTGAAGAACAGACCTGAGCGGCTCCATTATAGGCAAGTATAGCGATTGCAAAATACACTGGGATGGCTGACACACTCAGTCTACAAAGATGTTGTGTGTTGTCAGTCCACAACAAGACAGACACAACAAAGGGCTGGGTGCATTTTTGGAAAATCAACTTGAATTTTTTTTGTACTTGCAGGGGCCTTGCAGATTGTAGGTATGTAATGCATTTTATTTATTTTTATTAAATTTGCCATGATGTTAGGATAACCGCATGTAAAATGCCCATCTAACTGTGTGCAAAAGAGTGCTATGGGATGGGATTGGGGGGGGGGGGGTGTCTTTTACCGCAGTATAGCATTGAAATTAAGTTCTAAACCATCATGACTTCATCAGCTGCAGTCTACTGCAATCTTACAAAACAGTGTGGGCAAATCTACATAATGGAAAGTGGGAAGCACTTTGTGACACACTCCTTCATACAAGGTTCATTCACATAGCATTTGAGACAGCATTAAAAAAACCACAAATTAGCAAACCCCCGTGATGACTCATATACAACCCATATGAAGCAGAAGGCATGTTATGCAATATTACTGTATGGTTACAGTAATCTGAGGCCAAAAGTGTGAATGCCAATCACACATTTGCCTCTTCTGCAGAGATGTAAATGCCCTCTTTATAGTTATCAGTATACCTAAAAATAAAAAAACACAGATCGGAAACATGCCTTTATTTTTTTTTACCAGAATATAGAAAGGACTTTAAAGTAGCACTCTGATAATTAAATCAGGATGGTGTGTCAATAGGGCAAATGCAGCTTGCTTTCGGATGCATTTAGCTTACATTAGAGATCAGTTTGAGATGCTTGTGACCTCATGAGCTGCACCAAGCTGCTTTTGCAGTCCCACTGAACTGTATGGGGAGAAAATCAGTTTTTGCATAAAGAATGCCTGCATACACAAACCCAGAACTAATCTAATAGCCTTAGTAAATAGATGGGAAAGTATGTCATGTTTACTCGTTTTAAACTTTATTTTACATTTCTTTAGTTACTTCCTGGTTTCCAGGCCTAGGCAAATGGTCTCATACATCCCATGAGTCTTCAGGAGGTGAGAAGGGGCTTTCTCAGCTATGCACACCCTCCTGCCTGCATGCCTGAGCTAAAAGCAGATGAATTCCAGGAAGTAAATGTTCTATAAATCATCCACCCTTACTAAAGATGGCCAAGATTAGAAATGCTAGGGGTTGCTTTTCTCAGGCAAAAAAATGCATGGAGACATGGATGGATAGGGGAGTTTGCGTTGAATTCTACAAATTAATTATATAGCATTTTTAGTTTGTGTGCTCAGATGCACAGTAGTTCTGCTTTAAAGTATAAGGCCCCTTTCACACAAGCGGACCGTTTGGGTGCACCTCCCTGTTTTTCAGGCAGACCCGATCTGGCCACCTATTGTCCTCTATGGAGAGATGGATCTCAGTGGAAATGTGTCCGCTGACATCCAAGCCAACAAAATCCACTGAAAACAGACATATGGCAATACGCTCGCCATCCACCAAGCTGATAGAAACAGACAGGCTGTTCGTTTTCATCCAATCGATCTATAGAGGAGAGCAGACTCTGACAGGTCTGTCTCTGCAGAGAGTGGAGACGGACTTGTTATCCACCTGGTCAGCGGGGATCAGCTGAGCGATCCCCGCTAAACAAGTGGAGTCTGCCAAAACAGATTCGACCTGTGTGAGAGGCCTTAAGCCTCGTACACACACACACCGATTGTTGGCCGTAAATTTTCGGCCAACGTCCGATCGGCCGATTGTCGGCTTGTTAAGCCTTGTACACACGCACCGATTGTTGGCCGTGAATTTTCGGCCAACGTCCGATCGCCCGATTGTCGGCTTGTTAGTATGATGCTTCCGACAACCGACTGCGACTTTTCGGCCGAACAAAATCTGGTTTGCATGCTATAAAATTTTTGTTGGCCGTCACCAGAACGGTCGATTGTTCCTCAGTCGGTACAGATTTCGGCAGACAAAAATCTGATGAGCAAGACTGGGCATGCTCAGAGAAGAAAAAACACACGAAAAGTAGACCAGAACATGACATCACTTCTGAAGTTGGTTTTTGTTGGCCGACAAAATTCGTGTGCAGTCTAGAGCACATTTCAACCAACACAACAACACTGGAAAAAAGACGGCCGATCGGTCGGCCAACAATCGGTGCGTGTGTACGGGGCTTTACTAAAGAAAAAATTGTTTTTCTAGTTTTGGATAGAGTGGAGATGGATTAGATCCCCTGTCGTTTTTTATTGCTGTCTGCAGCCCCAGTTAAGGAGATTTACCCTTTCTATTTTTCCTGTTTACAAAGATCATTGAAAGTAAAAGTAAAACCCACATTTTGGGTTGTCCCCAGAAAAGTTAGAGGGAAAATCTTTCAATGGGGACACTAGTTCTGGTGACCCTGGGGGGAGCCCAAACGATTCTCTTAATTTGCAGGGATTTCCTCTCATTTTCTATTTGACTATGGGACAGAAAGTGAAGGGAAATCTCTGCAATGGGACAATGATGACGAAAAAAAATCTGACAGGAGTTATAACCCTCCCTTGCTCTATGCAAAATAAAAAAAAAAATAAAAGTTTTGCCTCTAGTTTTACTTTAATGCAAAGTGGCCTTTTTGCTGGTGGCGTTGACCATAGTAAAAATCTTCAGTACTCTGCCCCTCTCCCAGACTCTGCAGCCATAATCTTCCAGTGCTGTGAGGGTTAATACCAACACCTATGACAGGTACTCATCAAGAGTGTCAACTATGCCCGCATTTTCTGCCCCCCTCCTCCATTCATAGAAGGAAAAACAAACAATCTATAAAAGGGAGGATGGGTCGATAAATGAAAGGTCCACCTCTTCCATTAACAGAAGCTATGTAAAACTTCTATGAATAGAGGAAGTGAGCGGACGTGGCGAGCATAGTCTGCACTCTTGATGAGCCTGTCACAGGTCTAGTGCTTAGTGAACCCCTTGGGTAGAGAACTCCTTTATTTTTTCACCCGCAATTTCAAATCGCTGCAAAACGAAGGATGCATTTGCGATGCCATTACTTCTTAGTGGCACCCCAACCGCGCCGCAATCGCAATGTGTGATGCGGTCAACCAAAAGAAACTCATGTTCCTTTTCCTTGTCGCAATTGACTGTGTGACAATTGCGCCAAAATGACGGCGCGATTGGGGTGCCATTAAGAAACAATGGCATCGCAAATGAGTCCAGCAGCTTTTTAGAACCACGCCGATACTGCTTGCGATCTGGTGTGAATGGAGCCTTCATACAACACTGATAATGGTGCTTAAAGTGGCGTTTCGCCCCTCCCAAAAAAAATTAAAAAAGTCAGCAGTTACACATACTGTACACATACTGTAGCTGCTGACTTAATATTAGGACACTCACTTGTCCTGGAGTCCAGCGATGTCGGCATCGCAGCCGATGTTTCCATCGGCTGTCGGGTGCTGCCGCCACCTTTGCCGGTCAGGGAACCCGGCAGTGAAGCCTTACGGCTTCACGGGCGGGTCCCTACTGTGCATGCGCTGCGCATTTGGATTGGCTCAGCGGTGGCGGGGGGAGGGGAAGGAGCCAAAGCTCTGAGGGATGGCGCAGTGGCGTCGTCTCCCAGAACTGGGGGAAGGGTACCAGTCAAAAATAGGTACCCGTTACCTCCTCCCCCATAAAAGGTGCCAAATGTGGCACCGGAGGGGAAGCAAATGAGTGGAAGTTCCACTTTTGGGTGGAACTCCGCTTTAACCCCTTTCCCTGCAGAAGATTTACACCCCTTTATGACCGGGCCATTTTTTGCCATACGGAACTGAGTTACTTTAATTGAAAAGTGCAGCGCACGGTCGTGCAACACTGTTTCCAAATAAAATTGACTGAATTTTTTTCCACACAGAGCTTTCTTTTAGTGGTATTTGATCACCACTGCATTTTTAATTTTTTTGCACTATAAACCAAAAATTGCCGACAATTTTGAAAAAAAAAAAAAAATTCTCTTTACTTTCTGCTATAAAACATATCCAATAAAAAAAAAAAAAAAAAAAAAATAAAAATCGAATTTCTTTATCAATTTGGGCCAATATGTATTCTGCTACATGTTTTTGGTGTTAAAAAAAAAAAAAAAAAATCGCAATAAGCATAGATTGGGTTACACGAACATAAATGAGTCTACAAACTATGGGATATATTTATAATATAGAATTATATTTATTTTTTATAAATATTAGTATATCCTTTTTAAGTATTTTTTTTTTATACTAGTAATGGTGGCGATCGGCGACTTTTAGCGGGGCTGCGATATTGCAGTGGACATTCTGACACTGACACTTTGCCTAGAAAACACTAATACAGCAAAAATATGCACTGTCACTGTACTAATAGCACTGGCTGGGTCGAGGTTAACATCAAGGGCGATCAAGAGGTTACCTGTGTGCCTGGCCACTTTTTGCTGCTTTTACTAAGGGAAGTAATGGATTCTAGACCCTGCTTTGCAGGAACACAAAATCCATTCCTTCCCCCGTCAGAACGGAGATATGCCTTGTTTACATCTCTGTGTATTGCAGACGATCGGCGGGTGCCAGAGAACATGGAGTGCCCGACAACCGCAGATAGGTTTCTGCTTATCACAGCAGAAGCGGAGAAGTGGTGTGCTCCTGCAGGAGTCCAGAATCACATACATACATACATACATTATATATATATATATATATATATATATATATATATATACACACACACAGACACACTTGACCTGGCACACAGTTGCCACCCTGCAGCAGCAAAACTGCTATGAGGCGGACGACAAGCAGTTTAAACAGCTTTTATTAGAATAATTCAATTTAAATATTTTTTACAGAAGACAGAAAAACTGATGTAACTGCTTAAAAATGTTAGCTGGAATTGAGCTTTGTTTGTCCCTTACTTAAAATCTGCCCGTCCATCTAAGCTTACCTTGTCTGTCCCTCAGGTTGACGACGCTGCTGAATGATTTCACAGCGGAATGAACAGTGCTGTTACCCTATTATATTTTACCTTATCTTTAGTTTTTACTTGAATGTCTTTCTTAGAATTCTGAAAATGTTCCATTCGTTTTTTTGTAATCACGTCCATTGGTTGTATGGAGAAGTGTAGACAAATAAATTATGATTGCGACTTTCCGAATATTAAATATTCTGGGGGTTAGGGGACATATTTTCCACAATCTATTTTTTTCACATGGCAATACTACACTCTAGTAAATCCTACAATGTACTGAAATGTGTCTTTATTTTTTACTATACATTACTGTGCAAAAGTTTTAGGCAGGTGTGAAAAAATGCTGCAAATTAAGAATGCTTTCAGAAATAGAAGTGTTAAAAGTTTATTTTTATCAATTTACCAAAATGGAAAAGAAATGAACAGAAGAAAAATCCCAATCAAAATCAATATAATATTGAATATATTATTTGACACCAAATATTGATTTGATTTAGATTTTTTCTTCCGTTCGCTCACTCTGCATTTTGTAAATTTATAAAAATAGACAATTAGATTGTAAGCTCTATGAGCAGGGCCCTCCTATTCCTTTTGTATTGAACTGTATTGTAAAAGCGCTGCGTAAACGGTTGGCACTATATAAATCCTGTATTATAATGATAATAATAATATTATATGTTTAAAAGCATTCTAACTTGACGGCATTTCTTCACACCTGTCTAAAATGTTTGCACAGTACTGTATATCCGGGTGCAACATGGCAATAGTCGACTCCCTGCCTGTGTGAGAAAAGCAGTGCTGCATTGTAAATCCTCATTGCACAGCCTTTGAGGAATTGATCCTACATGCTGAGGATGACCCTAATATGGTACTTGATTATAATCCACTGTCATTTCTAGAACGAACACCTGTATAAAAACTGAGCAATTCTCATTGTTGCACTGCAACATCTAAAAATCTAAAGCAAAAATCTACCACTTTGGCTTGACACATTTTAGAAAAATATACTACCCATTATAATCTGGCTCATTTTTCACCTGGGCCCAAGGGCGCGTTTTCACATGCAGTGACTCGTGCTTTTTTAACACCTGACCAACACCATTCACCACAAGAGCACAGAGAATAGAACGGTTCTCCGAGTCCCTTTCACATCGCAATACTTGTGTGAAGTGTAGCAGACATGCTGCATTTTTCCACAGTGCATCAGATGGAACTGCATATCACTGCATTGCAATTTTGTACACTCTCAATAAAGTTAAAAAAAAAAAAAAGATTTAAAAAAAATGCAAACAGTGTGATGTGGAGAAACAGTGGATTACACTGCCCGGCAAAGCAAGACAGCAGCCTGCATGCTAAAATGAGCCGTTTTAGCTTGTGGCTAGTGTGATTGGGCTCATATTGTTACAAAGAGCCTTCGTTCTTCTGAATACAGATTTCCCAAGGATGAAAATGTGAGTGAAATAATACAAACAAATCATACTACTATAAATAAAATAATTACCTGTCTGTATCATTGGCGTGATAATCCTCATTACCAGACAAGGTTTTCTCAGTAGTCACATTCTAGAAGACAAAATAAATGCAATAATTTAAGAAAATAACATTTAAAAATATTCAAAATTAACACAATTTGTACTAAACAGCAGGTTTTTTTGCTTACATATATATTATTATTTTTTTTAGATCTAATTTTTCTTGGAGATTGCGAGAGGCTAATACCAATAAAAAGTAAAAAAAAAAAAACTTTGCCTATATATATATATATATATATATATATATATATATAGGCAAAGTTTTTTTTTTTTATATACACACATTATATATATATATATATATATATATATATATATATATATATATATACACATACATACATATACACACACATACACACACACACACACATATATACCGTATTTATTGGCGTATAACACGCGCCTAAATTTTAGGGCAGGAAATTTCAGGAAAAAAGCTGAAATTTAAAATAAAAAAATAAACAGCTTTAAACTCAGAACATTTTTTTTAAATTAAATGTAGTCTTACCAGTGCCCACAAATGCAGCCTCATCAGCGCAGTGTCCTTAAATGCAGCCTCGCCAGTGCAGTGACCATACATGCAGCCTCGTCACTGCAGTACCCATACATGCAGCCTTGCCAGTGCCCATACATGAAGCCTCGCCAGCGCCAGTGCCCATACATGCAGCCTCACCAGCGCCCATAATTGCAGCCTCGCCATCGCCAGTGCCCATACATGCAGCCTTCGCCAGTGTCCATACATGCAGCCTTGCCAGTGCCCATACATGAAGCCTCGCCAGCGCCCATACATGCAGCCTCACCAGCGCCCATAATTGCAGCCTCGCCATCGCCAGTGCCCATACATGCAGCCTTCGCCAGTGTCCATACATGCAGCCTTTGCCAGTGCCCATACATGCAGCCTTCGTCAGTGCCCATACATGCAGCCTTCGCCAGTGCCCATACATGCAGCCTTCGCCAGTGCCCATACATGCAGCCTTCGCAAGCGCCCATAATTGCAGCCTCGCCAGCGCCCATAATTGCAGCCTCGCCAGCGCCCATAATTGCAGCCTCGCCAGCGCCACTATACACATCACTTTTAAATCTCCAGAAAGCAGTGCCGAGAGGTAGAAGGGGGCGGGCGGCCCCGAGAGGTAGAAGGGGGCGGACGGCACCGAGGAGAAGGAAGGATGCGCTCTCATCGGAAGTCCCGGCGCCTATGATTGACGTCGGCATAGGAGGCGGGACTTCCGATGACAGCGCGTCCTTCCTTCTCCTGGGCGCCTCCCGCCCCCTTCTACCTCTCGGCGCTGCCCGCCCCCTTCTACCTCTCGGCGCTGCTTTCTGGACAATTTTTTTTTTAATATCGGCGTATAACACGCACAGCTACTTTTTCCTCCATATTTAGGAGGAAAAAGTTTGTGTTATACGCCGATAAATACGGTATATATACACACATACATATTTATATATATATATATATATATATATATATATATATATATAAAGTAAAATTAAAAACTAAAATTAAAAAACGAAAATAATATGGTTGTATAAGTGCGCACCCCCTTAAACTAATACTTTGTTGAAGCACCTTTTGATTTTATTACAGCACTCGGTCTTTTTGGGTATGAGTCTATCAGCATGGCACATCCTGACTTGGCAATATTTGCCCACTCTTCTTTGCAACAACACTCCAAAATCTTTCAGATTGAGAGGGCATCTCCTGTGCACAGTCCTCTTCAATTCACTCCACAGATTTTAAATCGGATTCAGGTCTGGGTTCTGGCTGGCCCATTCCAAAACTTTAATCTTCTTCTGGTGAAGCCATTCTTTCGTTGATGTGGATGTACGATTTGGGTCGTTATGCTGAAAGATGAAGTTTCTCTTCATGTTCAGCTTTCTAGCAGAAGCCTGAAGGTTTTGTGCCAATATTGACTGGTAATTGGAACTGTTCATAATTCCCTCTACCTTGACTAAGGCCCCTGTTCCAGGTGAAGACAAGCGACCCCAAAGCATGATGCTGCCACCAGCATGCTTCACTGTGGGTATGGTGTTCTTGTGGTGATGTGCAGTGTTGTTTTTGTGCCAAACATAGCTTTTGAAATTACGGCCAAAAAGTTCAACCTTGGTTTCATCAGACCATAACACATTTTCCCACATGCTTTTGGGAGACTTCAGATGTGTTTTTGCAAAATTTAGCTGGGCTTGGATGTTTTTCTTCATAAGAAAAGGCTTCCGTCTTGCCACTCTACCCCATAGCCCAGACATATAAAGAATACAGGAGATTGTTGTCACATGTACCACACAGCCAGTACTTGCCAGAATTACTGCAGCTCCATTAATGTTGCTGTAGGCCTCTTGGCAGCCTCCCTGACCAGTTTTCTTGTCTTTTCATCAATTTTGGAGGGACGTCCAGTTCTTGGTAATGTCCCTGATGTGCCATATTTTCTCTACTTGATGAAGGTGTCTTTACTGTGTTCTATGGTGGTATAACTAATGCCTTGGAAATTCTTTTGTACCCTTCTCCTGACTGATACCTTTTTAACAATGAGATCCCTCTGATGCTTTGGAAGCTGTATGCGGACCATGGCTTTTGCAGCAGGATGCGACTAAGATAATGTCAGGAAAGACCTACTAAAACAGCTGAACTTTATTTGGGGTTAATCAGAGGCACTTTAAATGATGGCAGGTGTATACTGACTCCTAATTAACATGAGTTTGAATGCGACTGCTTAATTCTGAACACAGCTACATCCCCACTTATAGGAGGATGTGCACACCTCTGCAACCACATTATTTTAGTTTTCTATTTTTCTCCCCCTCCCCACCTTAAAAGATTTTCAATTGAGTTGTACAGTTTATAGGTCACATTAAAAGTGGAAAAAGTTCTGAAATTACTTTGACTTCTTTTTTTACATCACAGAAACCTAACATTTTTACAGGGGTGTGTAAACTTTATATATCCTGTGTGTGCGTGTGGGCATGTGTGTATATTTTATATTATATATATATATATATATACACACACACACACACACATACATACATACGTACACATATACACACACACGTATATGTATTAGGGATAAACCGATTATCGGCAAGGCCGATATGCACTTTCCCTGATATATCGGTATCGACCCCCGGAACTGGCCAATATTGCCGATATTTTTGTGACGTCATTCTTCCTTCTTAGACTGCCTCCCTCGCCTTGGACAGCCTCGCCTGGAGTCGGGACTAGTCTCGCGGGAGTGTATCACAGCCATACATCCACCCACAGCAGCCCGGTGCAGGCCACCAACACCCCCAGGCCCTGTACCAGCCAGCCACAGGCACTGTACCAGCGAGCCACCCACAGGCCCTGTACCAGCCAGCCACAGGCACTGTACCAGCGAGCCAGCCAGCCACCCACAGGCCCTGTACCAGCCAGCCAGCCACCCACAGCCCTTGTACCAACCACCCACCCACCACAGGGTTCCAGCCAGCCACCCACAGAGAGGGTGCCAGCCAGCCAGCCACCCACAGACAGGGTGCCAGCCAGCCAGCCACCCACAGACAGGGTGCCAGCCAGCCAGCCACCCATAGGCACTATACCAGCCAGCCGCCCACAGGCCCTGTATCAGCCAGCCACCCACAGCCCCTGTGCCAGCCACCCACCTACCACTAGGGTGCCAGCAAGCCAGCCACCCCCCCCCCCCCCACACACACACACAGGGTGCCAGCAAGCCAGCCATTCAGTATTAAACAAAAATTAACATGTTCAGTACCAGATTGGTGTCAAAAAATGTCTTATTTTTCAAAATTTTAAATGTACAAAATATCGGCCCATATCAGCCGATACTGATACGTTGTGACCAAGATATCGGTATCGGCTCTGGAAAAAACAATATCGGTCTATCCCTAATATATATATATATATATATATATATATATATATATATATATATATATATATATATATACATACATACACACACACACACACACACCTATATACACAGATTTTTTTTTTTTTACATAAAAACAGTGTACATTCCTAAGGGTCCATGCACGCTAGCTTAAAACAAAGAGTGTTTTTTGTACCAGCGTTTGGGCATGCTTTAGGTCTTTTTCTGCCAAAAAACTTTCTAAAAAAACACAAACAGAAAGGGGTAGTTTTTCTCCCCTAAACACTGAGCTTAAAATATGCCTCTAAAACTCCTACTGTGTATGGATACCATTAGCTGCTTCTAAAGGCAAAACACTAAACTTCTCTAAAAGCAACATTTAAGCCCAGTGTGCAATGACCCCAAGACTGAGTTCACATATAGTGTGGTGACAAGCAAGTAAAACGCATGTCACCGCAAGGACACAGATTTTTTTTCCCCCTTTTATTGGATGAACTTGATGGACTTCTGTTTTTTTTTAACCAGACTAACTCTAACTATATAAAAATTGTTTTCTGTGTTTCCTATTTACACTGCAACACAGTACAGAGCTGCGTTGCAGCATACTGCGATAAAATGCAGACATCCACACTGTACAGAATCGCATGGCACTGTACAGCAGCATAGCGCATTGTGCTGCTCTACAAAGACATGAATGAAGTGTACTTTTGTACACTTCAAATAAGGTTTGTACAAAACAAAAAGCTGTGTATGATGTGCTGAATCGCACACCACAATACCCCCTACCTCAGTCGGGAACAAACAGCTGCCAGAGAGGTAAAGCGCTCCAGCAGCTGTCCGTTCCTGTGTGATCCAGCCCTAAACCTCTTGTGATACTACCCTTCCCTAGTCATCACACAGAAGACTGAGAGGGGGAATCAGCCCTCTGATCAATCACAGCCCTACTGCTCTGCGCAGTCAGACATCAGTATGGACATATTTACAGAAGGAGAGCGCAAATTGGGTATTGTGATGACCCCCACCTTACCCTCAGCGTACGTCTGCTTGTTCACTGTGCAAATTCTGGCTTTTGGAATTTTGGTGACCAAGCTTTTTTTCAGCTCAGCTGCATTCCATATATTTTTTCCATTTAGGCCCCTTTCACACAGACAGCATCCGTTCAGATCCGCCAAAAAAAAAAAAACGGACAGGCCGATCTGAACGGATGCCCCATGCATCTCTATGGGGCATCGGATGTCAGCGGAGACATGTCCGCTGACATCCGATCCGTCAAATCTGGACAGATGGAAACCCTATCTTCCATCCGTCCAGTGGATCGGGTGAGAAGGGACAGACAGTCCATTCCCATCCAATTCCCCCATAGAGAACAGCAGGGACCTGCCATCTCCATCTCCACACACAGAGCGGAGACAGAGCTGCCATCCGCCTGCTCAGCGGGGGATTGGCGGATCGATCCCCCGCTTTTTTTACCCATTTTAAAAAGCACATGGCTCAGAGTCTCTGGCAGGTTATCATCATCACCTGTGTCCCTGTCAGGGAGATTTCTTCCTACTAAGGCCTCATGCACACTGGATGTTATCAAAACTGTAGCTGTAGGAGGAGTTTTTCAGCTTTTTTTTAGCTTTTTTCAGCTGTTGCCTTTTTTAGCTTTTTTTTTTAACAAAACTATACTCCCACAAAAACGTATGGCTCAAAAACGTTGTTAAGCGCCGAATAGAACTGTTTTTCAGCATTTTTTGGCTTTTATCAGAGTCAGAGCGTTTTTACAGATGAAAAACGCCTCCTAAAACCCACTAATTCTGGGCTTTTTTTTCCAGACAGAAAACGCCCCTGCCAAAAACTGCTGATAACAACCTACGTGTGCATGGACACATAGGATAACATGCTGGGGAATTTACTGGCTGCAGAAAAAAATGTCTGACGCCAAAAACAGCCGCTGTAAAAACATCCAGTGTGCATGAGGCCTTATTGTCAGGACAGAAAGTGATGGCAAATCTGTCCAACTGAGGCACATGCAGGAACAAAACCACCAGTGGAGACCCATCCATTAAGGGTGCCGCTCCCCTATTCATGCGTCCGGCCCCCTAATCTACATGCAGGGCGCCGGATGCATGGATTCCAGAGGGGGAATTTTTTTTTTTTTGAAGCACATGATTAGAGCCAGAGGTTTAATATGCTTCCAAAAAGATTGGGCTCGGGGGGCGCAGAGCACTGCGCCCTGAGCCCACCCAGTTGTGTGACAATAGCGAATAAATATTCATTATTGTCACATGGATTCTCCTCCTGGCCAATCAGAATGCGGGTCCTGAGACCCGTTTCTCGATTGGCCGAAAGGATAAGCCATCCTATTGGCGAAGGAGCAGGAGACGCAGGGGAAGCCCGGCCAACGAAGGGGGACACGGAGGAGACTGAGGGGGAAGCCGCTTCCTCCACATATCAGTCCAGGGGCAGGACGCAGGACAGGTTGAGTGAACCGGGGACTGGTGGGGGGATGGGGTTATGGTGTGGGGTGCGGGCTGGAGCTGGTGTGGTCCATGGTCAGGTCGGTCTGCCGCCCCAGTGACAACCACACAGTTTTTGTACAGGTATTGTAGGGAAAAGAAAGGAAGAATATACTCAATCAATTTACAGACATAAAAAAACCCAAAAGTAATTGTAAGGCTTAGCCCCTTTTTTCAAAACTAAAATAAACTTTTGACTGGCGTAAGGCTTTCAAATGCTGCCTGCTACGGATCATAAGACTTTTTTGTAGCTCCTGTAAATGTCGTTCAGCTGCCGCTTTAGCTGGTTTGCCTGGTTTTTCAGCTTTAAGGCAAAAATACACAAGCAAAAACAGCCAATATGAAAACGAGCTTTAACTACAGAATACACAGAGCTTATCTTCAGCTGCAAGCCAATAGAAATTTTATCTAGACAGAAACATTCTCCTCCAGTGTATGTGATATCTCTGATCACCCAGTGCATGCAGCTCTGAAAGCAAAGTGACATGTGAACAGAGCAGATTACAGATAGAATTATCCTAATGCACATCTCATACCATTATGCTAATAATTAGATCACTGATGATCTGACTAGCTTGCCCATTAAAAAAAATAAATAAATAGACAGTGCCTATTTCAGACTTGGAATTACTTATTATATTATTCTTATAGGGCCATTAGACAGAAATAAATTAAATTTAACATCTAAATGAGAAGGAAACTTTTTTTTAAATATCCTAATAAAATCCCAACATGCTTCAAAATTTTTGTACCAAAAAAAAAAAAAAAAAAAAGAAGAGGTAAGATTGAGTGAAAAATAGAATTGATGTGTTCTATATACTGGCATACTATCTAGACTTGCTAATTTACACAATTAAACCCAAAAAAAACAAAATAATCAACACTATTTATTTTATTTATATGGTTGGATTTGGTGCCATCTAGTGGACACTACAGAAAGCTATACATTTTTGAGTAATAAAAGAGACATTTAAACAAACTTTCAGAAAAATTCTCATCAAATTCTTCTCATTGTTATCCATATCCTGCATTATGATTATCCTGCACCAGCCGATGAACTTATACCCCGTCTTAATGTCAATTCTATCCTCTAATCCACCCCAAATTAATTTGCTTATTGCTGTGGTTGAATTTCCTACAAAGGCAAATGACAGTGACCAGCCTGTGATATCTACTACATCAGTGTTTCTCAACCAGGGTGTCATGGTGCCCTATGGTGCCCTATGAGTTCCCCCAGGGTGCCTCAAGCACAAGACCCAGTTTGCCATGGAACAAAGATGGATGAGAGGACTCCGTGTTACAGCAGGGAAAACTGTGGTGACAGGTGACATTGATGTGATGGGGAGACTAATATTTTGGGGGGACTCTGTTCTGGGGATACTTTTGTGATGGGGGGGGGGGGTCTTTCATGCTCTAGAGGGACTCGAACGTGATGGGGGGGCCTCTGACTCTGGGATGAGGGGGACTATGTGGTGATAAGGGACCTCATTTGTAAATGGGAGATTTTATTGTGATAAGGAAACTCGGACGTATAGGGGGACCATTATGAGGGGGGGCTCTTTTTAATGTTAATGCATTCTCAGCATTAGGGTAAATAACCTTCTGCAAGCTGCTCCCCCCTTATACTTATCTGAGCCTGATCTTGATCCAACGATGGGCACAAGAGCAGCAGCTCTCCCGGCTCTCTCTCTCTCCTCATTGGACAGGGAGGCAGCAGCGAGAGCCACTGCCTCCTGCTGCTGTCAATCTGAGCCAGTGAGGAGGGAGGAGGGGGCAGGGCCGAGTCACGTTCTGTGTGTCAATGGACATACAGAGTCGGCTTGAGAGCGAGCACGCACCAGTCACCCCATGGGGGGGGGGGGCACTTGGCAGGGTAGGAGCAGGGGTGCCGGCAGGGGACCCAAGAAGAGGAGGATCGGGGCTGCTCTGTCCAAGACCATTACAAAGAACAGGTAAGTATATAATGTTTATTTTTTCATTTTTACTTTTAGAATTAATTTAAGGTGCTTGTGTGCATTCCCCTAGGCTCAGGTTTCCCATTCCTAAGTAGCATTCGCATTTTGTACATTTTATTCTGCCTTGAGAGTCTGCATACTTTTAAAGGGTGTCGCAAATAAAAAGAAAGGTTGAGAAATGCTGAGCTAGAGTATGGTCAGGCTCTAATGAATTCCAAATCCAGTATAACCTGTGGGCAAGGAGTATGTTATGGTCACACAATGTCCTGTGTTCAAATTTACTGGCCACATGTCTATTTAACAGTGAGATATTGATGGAAATAACAGCACACAAAGGGGGTGATTTATAATACCCAAAATGCGTTGGCTGGTTGCCTTTGTAATGTACAAATAAAAAAAAAAAAACTACAAGTCTTCAAAACAATTGGTTTTGCACTCTTTTCTTCTCTCAGCTTCCTGGATTTTATTCAAAGTGCCACCTGGAAGTAACCCAATTGTTCTGCACAGCACAGACCCTACTCCATCTTGGCATCAAGAAGGTCAAGAATGGCAGCTACTGTACCACACTTCTCTCCTGACGTTTGTACACCAGCAGTTTAGGCCTCATTTACTTTGATGTACTACAGAGTACACCTATGCTATGCCATGTTTGCCTGCATGGAGATGCACAGCTGTTCTGTGCATCTCTGTGCAGGCAGCCCTATTCATGGTAATTGGAGAAAAACAGAGAAAAGCCGCTCAGGTGAAGTTATTAAGCCTGGTGCAGGTCAGATCCGTCATCCGAAATAGTAGAAAACCCAAAGTTGGGACCGCACACAAAGCAATTGTGGAAGTCAATAAATGTATTTATTCCTCATAGGTGAATTCATACAGGCAGTGCAAAACAGACATGCCAGGTTGACGCGTTTCACGATACAAACGATCGCTTACTCCTAACCACATGTTAATTGGAGTCATGTCAATCTGACATCCCTGCAGGTGCAGGCCGCTCAATCGCAAACTGTGTGCGTTTGGGGCATTGCACCTGCACGGCTGTCAAACACGGCCTTTGCACAGGTGTATGCTGTAGTATTTCCTTGTGAATGAGGCCCAACACTGAATTATTGTATAGCTGACCTTCCCATAAAGCAGGGGTGCTCAATCTTTTCAAGAGCGAGGGCCACCTAAGTGGTTATATATCCGGTCGCAGGCCACAATGCTTATGGGATTTTACGCCCCCAAAACCGTAAATGTAAAGAAGCCCCTACTGTCCTAAGTCTCTTATACGGCTGTGTGACGGGAGTCACTTTAGGCATGGGGGTTGTGGACCCCAAATTCCTTTAGAGAGATTGGGGGGCACCATGCCCAGCCTTATGGGGCTCTCTTATGTTTAAGTCACCCTGCATCTGTTAGGGATGCAGGGTGACCAGGAGGGTGGTGAACACTGAGAAAATGGATTTTTGTAAGAACTTACCGTAAAATCCTTTTCTCTTAAGCTCATTGACAGACGTAGTCTTCTTGATTCTCAAGAGCTGGGTTATGTTGTCTCCGCAGGAGTAGGACTAGGCAGAATGACAAAACGTTCTGGCTCCACCCTAGGGGGCAGTCCCTGAGGGTATATCCTCCCTCTCTCTGCTACAGGGAATCAGTTCTGTTTAAAGCAGTACAGAGAAATTAACCCAACCCAACTCAATGATAGAGGGGCGGGTACTACGTCTGTCAATGAGCTTAAGAGAAAAGGATTTTACGGTAAGTTCTTACAAAAATCCATTTTTCTCTATCGCTCATTGACAGACGTAGTCTTCTTGATTCTCAAGAGCTGGGACATCCAGAAGCAGTGCCACAAATGAGGGGTGGGATTGACAAAATCAAATCCAATCTAGTAGGCCCAACCGGTGCCAAACTAGAAGTTTTAAAGGCTCATTATAAACAAAGAATGAGACTAAAGAAAAAATTTTCCAACGGAAAAAAACCCTCGAGGTAGACCACTGGTCTCCTCAAATTGCGGCCTGCAAAACCTTGCGGCCAAATGAGGCATCAGACGATGCCATTACATCAACTTTATAATGTTTAGAGAAGGTATGCACCGACGACCAGGTAGCCGCCTTGCACACCTGGACCACTGACGCCTGATGGCGAAAGGCCCATGACGCACTAAGCCCGAGTGGAGTGCGCCTTAACAGGGAACGGGGGCTCCCGACCCTTAATAGAATAAGCCTGCACTACCGTCTGTCTGATCCATCTGGAAATGGTCGCGGCAGATGCAGGCAACCCCTTTTTGGGTCCATCTGGGATCACAAAAAGTGAATCCGTCTTGCGAAACGAGTCTGTCGTTTTCAAGTATACCCTGATCGCCCGGACCACATCCAAGGAGTGCAAAGCAAATTCCCGAGGATGACTGGGCTTAGGACACAGGGAAGGTAATACAATTTCTTCATTCAGATGAAATTCTGAAACTACTTTTGGTAGGAAGGATGGATTCGGACGAAGAACCACCTTATCTCTATGAACCACCAGATATGGTGAACGACAAGATAATGCGGCCAGTTCTGACACCCTGCGTGCAGAAGTAATAGCCACCAAGAAGGCCACCTTCTGGGACAACGTGGGTAGAGGAATCTCCCTAATATCTTCAAAGGGAGGTTTCTGAAGAACCGACAACACTAAATTAAGATCCCAGGGGGGTAACGGCGCGTGCACTGGCGGAGCCAGATGTCGCACCCCCTGGATGAAATTCCGCACCAAGGAATGAGTAGCCAAAGGCTTCTGAAAGAAGATGGCTAATGCTGAGACCTGACCCTTGATAGTACTCAAGGCCAGTTTCTGCTCAACCCCTTGTTGCAGAAAAGCCAATATTCGACTAATCGAATAAGACCGAGGATGGAACCCCAAAGGTTCACACCATGCAATGTAGGACTTCCATGTGCGATGATAAATCTTTCTGGAAGTCGCTTTCCTTGCTTCAACTAGAGTAGGAATAACTGAAACTGACAAACCTTTGTCCTTCAGCACCTGGGTCTCAATAGCCAGGCCGTTAAAGCCAGCGATCGTAAAGCAGGATGGAAGATCGGTCCCTGAGACAGTAGATCCTCTCTGAGAGGAAGTCTCCACGGGACGTCCGCCACCAGTCTGACCATGTCGGCGTACCAAGCTCGACGAGGCCAGTCCGGAGCTACCAGGATTACTGGGATTCCTTCCTCCTCTACCCTGCGAAGAAGTCTTGGCAGTAACGCGAGAGGAGGGAAGGCATATATTAGCTGGTATTGCCCCCACGGGGCGATCAGTGCGTCTGCGGTTTCTGCTAGAGGATCGCGGGAGCGAGCCACGAATCTCTGAACTTTCCTGTTGAATCGTGATGCCAACAGATCCACATCCGGGGTGCCCCACCGTAGGCACAACTGGTGGAAAACGTCTGGATGGAGGGACCATTCCCCCTGATCCAGGGTCTGACGGCTGAGATAATCTGCCTGCCAATTCTCCACCCCCGGAATGAACACCGCAGAGATTGCTGGAACAAATCGTTCCGCCCAGCGAAGAATGCAAGCCACTTCCTTGGCCGCTCGGACACTCTTGGTGCCCCCCTGGTGATTGACATAAGCCACGGCTGTGGCATTGTCCGACTGGATCCGAACCGGGCTGCCCTGGAGCTGCTCGGTCCAGTGAATCAGACAAAGTCTGATCGCTCTCAGTTCCAATACATTTATCGGTAATCTGGATTCTTCCGGGGACCAAAGTCCCTGGGCAGATAATTGACCGAGAATTCCTCCCCATCCGGATAGACTGGCATCCGTGGTCACTATCGTCCAATATATTGGCAGAAATGACTTTCCCTGGCTGAGCATTGGAGACCGAAGCCACCAAACCAGAGACTCTCTGGTCTGTTTGCTCAATCGTATCTGATTGTCCAGGGATTCCGGATTCCGATTCCATCTGAGGAGAATCTCTTGCTGAAGAATTCGGGTATGGGACTGGGCAAATGGGACTGCTTCGAAGGAAGCCACCATCAACCCCAGAACCCTCATGCAAGTCCGAAGGGAAGACCAGTTGTTGGACAGTAACAACTGGACTGCTGATTGAATCTTTCGAAGTTTCCCTACCGGAAGAAACACTCTTGTCCTGACTGTGTCTAGAATTAGACCCAGATATTCGAGCCTCTGGGTGGGAACCAGAAAAGACTTTTGCTGGTTCACCAGCCACCCGAATTCCTGTAAAGAAATCATAGTAATTTCTATGTTTTGTAGCAAGGTCTGAGGAGACTCTGCATGAAGCAGAAGATCGTCTAGGTAACCTAGAATCGATATACCTCTTTGGCGCAGAAGTGCCAACATTGGGGCCAACACTTTTGTGAAGACCCGCGGAGCCGTGGCGAGACCGAAAGGTAACGCCACAAACTGATAGTGGTTCTCCTCTACGGAAAAGCGTAGAAAACGCTGATGTCCTGCGAAAATGGGAATGTGAAGATAGGCGTCCTTGATGTCTATGGACGCTAGGACATCCCCTGGATGCAGGAAGGCTGCTACCGTGCGAATGGACTCCATTCTGAATCTTCTTATGTTGACGAAAGAATTGAGTGCTCTTAAGTCCAGAATTGGACGCACTTTGCCCTCTTTCCTGGGTATTGTAAACAGGTTTGAATAAAACCCTTGAAACCGTTCTGTCCAAGGAACGTGGACTACCACTCCTTGTTGTAGTAGACTTCGCAAACCCATTTGTCCGGGATTCTGGAAAGCCATGGATCCGGGAACCGGCGAAGACGTCCCCCCACCCCAGTTATGGGTGGGGGCGCACCTTCAGGCTTTGGATGGTTTATCTTCAGGTCTGGAGGGGGCGGGCTTTTGCTTGCCCGACCAACGACCCCTGACGCCTCCTGCAGGAACCTTGGAGGACTTAGTTTTTTCACCCGCTGGACGAAAAAACCTCTTGTGAGCAGAAAAAGAAGGCCCTCGTCTTTGACGAGTTCCTCTACCTTTAAAATTTTGCGGTAAAAAGGTGCTTTTTCCACCGGTGAGATCCTTAATGATCTCATCTAAGTTGGCTCCAAATAGACGTTCTCCTGAAAAGGGGATATTAGCCAATGCTTTTTTGGAACCTTGGTCGGCTATCCAACCTTTTAGCCACAGTGTACGCCTGAGAACCACTGCTGAGACTGATGCTCGCGCCATTAATGGAGTGGCGTCTAACGCCGCATCACATACAAACTGTAACCCCTGTATCATTTGTTCCAACAAATCTGATACCGCCTGAGGGACTTCTTCTAAGTCCCGGCGTAACCACTTGGTCCATTCAGTTACAGCCTGCGAAACCAGACCAATAGCAATTATTGGCCTGAAAGCTGATCCAATCAAGGAAAACATGGTGCGAGACATAGCTTCTATCTTGCGATCCACTGGATCTTTAAAAGACGGAGCGTCTTCTAAAGGAATAACCGTGGCTTTATTCAATCTAGCAATTGGTGAATCCACCACAGGTGGTTCTGTCCATTTCTTAATAAGGGTTTCCTCAAACGGATAACGCCTGTCAATGCGTTTGGAAATATTAAAAGTGCGTTTTGGCAGACGCCATTCTTCATCGATTGGATTGCCAAAACATTTGGGCAATGGAAAAACCTTTGCCACTTTGATGCGCTTTTTAGTCCCAAAAGGGATCTCAGTTTCAGCTATTTCTGATGGAATACCCTGTAACCTTAAAGTCTCTTGAACAGATACAATGAGTGCGTTTACCAACGCTTCCTCTCGGGCTATGGCAGATGCCGAAACATCCTCCTCACTGTCTGAAGAGACAGGACCCGAGACACCAATACCAGATGAAGTACCTGCAACTGCAGAAATAGGCTCAGAGTCTGAATCCGAGGTTTCAGATAATAAGGGGTTAGGCGGGGGTCGCTTTCTTGCGCCCTGTCCCTGACAAGCCACTTCCACCCGGGACACAAAAGTTTCCATAATGGCTGACAAAGATTCAATTGTCAATGGGGTGCTGGAGGATCCCGCAGACCCCTCGAGGGGATCCGGAGGAGATACATGAGTGGCAGGGTCCATGTTAATACAGGACACTTTTGCCAGCAATAAACAAAAAAACTTTTTTTTTTTTTTTTTTTGTGTGTCTCCCCCTAGCGCAATAGCGCCCCTCAGAGTACCTGCTTCTCGATCCCAGAGAGAGAGAGAGAGAGAGGGACCCCCAAGGCTCACCAACCGATGCAGTGCAGTTTCCAACAAACTGCAGCCAGCGTCTGTCTTACACAGACTGGAAGGAGCTGTTTGCTTTTTCCCGGGCAGAAGGCGTGGCTCCGCCCCCTGTGTACGCCTTCCGGCGTTCCCAGCCCTCCACGAGGAAGCTGGGCTCACAAAACATGGCCGCCCCCATAGAAGAGACATGAGACTCCAAAAACATGGCGGCCGGCGTGACCTGAGGACATACATGCATACGGTCTACGGCAAAATGGCGGCGGACCGCCGATATCGTCTTCCCAGCACATCCACCTGCACTCTGCTGAGAGGTGACATATGGATCTGCAGAGATACACTGCACATAAGGTAGGATTATACCTCCTATGTTTGCTGTAATGTTACAGTCTGCTGGGTAGAGTGTTAGCTCTTGAACCAAGTCCACTTCCCACAAAACACATGCTGTATTACAAGGGGGACTTGTAAGTGTCAGATATATACTGACCATATATGGAGGGGCCCATAATATATACTGCCTCATAAATGAGGAAAAAAGGGAACGTTTTACTCACCATACCGAACCGACAGGCACCCTCTCTTCATAATACCCTCTCCACCGAGGTGGGGGTTTGTGGACGCCTCGACTCTCTGGTCCTGGCGTCCAAGCGAGCTTTTAACTCGCAAAGTCAGTCCCTTTACTGGGACTCCGTCGCGGCCGACTCAGCGCACTGGTCTGCACGCGCTTTTAGGCAGAAACCGGGGTGACCACTGGATCTCACATCCAGCCCGTCGCCCGGCCCCGCATACTTACTTGAATATGTCGCGGCCGACCAAGCGCAATGCCTGGTCTGCACGCGCTCGTAGGCCGGCTGGGGTGACCACAAGTGTCGCCCAGTCCGGCATTTTTGCTTGAAGATCTCACAGGAAAAAAAAACACTGGAGAAAACTACCTAAAAAATTTCTTTTTCTTAAAGAAAAAAAGTCTTGCCAGGACCAAAAGATCCCAGCAAGGAACTTAGGTCCTTACTCCTGACTAGACAGAAAAAAACTGATTCCCTGTAGCAGAGAGAGGGAGGATATACCCTCAGGGACTGCCCCCTAGGGTGGAGCCAGAACGTTTTGTCATTCTGCCTAGTCCTACTCCTGCGGAGACAACATAACCCAGCTCTTGAGAATCAAGAAGACTACGTCTGTCAATGAGCGATAGAGAAATATGGTTTGGACTACTACAAATGGGACAGTCATATTCAGGAATAATGTCTCCCTTGTAATATGAAGATTTTATTCCCTGTACAGTATGAGGTCTCTGACCAGGAAGTACAACTCCTAATATGCTCATTCCAGGAAGATCAATGAGGAGACTGACTGTCTTACAATGTTGCTTTTGTCTGAGGTGGCTTTCCATTCACCTAGTGTCGGGTGTGCTAATGAACTCACCTGTTGTCTGCTAAGGGATGTATTGACACACAGAGTAATGTGTATTGGGGGCTCGTTATGGAACCATTGTTCTGTGCCTGGCTATTGTGTACATTGATTGTCCCCTGGGGGTTTCTGTCTTATTACACATAACAGTCCTTCTAAGCAAGCTATCGGACCAATCCCTGCTGACTCATTTTCAAGTCCTCATTTGCATGGCTAAGGAGGACCTGAAGGAGAACGGCATGTACTTTTCAATTGACCAATGGGAAAGCGGTTGTTGGGGGCAGGATGTTCCAAATTCTGTATAAAAGTGTGCCGTGTTCTTCCAATAAATGGTCTTCCTGTTTGAACTTACATACAGCCTGCCTGGTGTTTGTTATAATGGATTCTGAACGGCACATAGCTGTAGTTCGGATCCCGGAGCCTTGGTTGACCGAACCATCAGACGTTGCGATCTGCAAGCTGACTCACTAGAAGCAGAGGAGTGTCGGGAGAGCGGAAGCAAGCGAGCATGGGTCTCGTCACAGGCTGATTTCACACTAAGGTGCTGCGGTTTACCTGCACCACGAGTGCGGTGCAGTGCACCTGCGGCCTTCCTGCAGGTTAGCTGCACTGAGCCATAGACTTAGATTACATCTTGCGGGTATGGTGCACTCTCTCAAGCGCACCAAAACTCCTGCATTCAGTTTTGGTGAGCTTTCAGATAGTGCACAAAACCCGTATATAATAGAAGTCTATGGCTCAGAGCAGCTACCCGTCAGTAAAGCCGCAGGTGCACTGCGCTGCACCTGCAGATCAATGTAACAGCAGCCTAATAACCCTTTTTTGTAAGCAGTAATATGCTCATTGCAACAATACAGTGTATGGGATGTTTAATACACTGATGTTTTCCTCTTCCAGCTTCTTCTGGCATGACTTTTCAGGCTGCTAAAAAGGTCACAGTTGAAATGCACCTGGTATAACTCTGCGTGGGACAGGAGCAGGCACTACAGAGGAAACAGTTTTATGTGGCTCCTGCTCCCTCTGCGGCCGCCTGCTTCCTCTGCTGCCAGCACCATCTGCACGCTTATCCTCTGGGATGGCTGGTCAGCAAATCAGTTGATCACGATCTGGGCTTGCCAACATGCCATCCCAGAGCGTGACATGTGCTTCCCCGGTTTGAGGTTGCGGGCCATATCAGAGGGCCCTGCCATAAAGCATATCTCTGGATCAGGCTTTCTCAACCTTCTTAACATGGAGGAAACCATAAAATATAATTCTGGTCTCTGAAAACTCCTACTAATGATTACTTTATCTACAGCTCACAGCACATTAATGTGATGGTCTGTAGGAAGAATCCTTCCCTTACAGATAGCTAAAAAGATCATTTGTGTCAGTGGATACTTATCTGAGAGGCAGACATTGCCCATATCTCAAAGAAACCCTAGCAACCTCTGGAGGAACCCTGGTTGAGAAGAGCAGCTCTAGACCTGGTCTAATTCATGTGTGTCTGAACAAATTAATAAACATGGCCTGTTCCATTTTTCTATTTGAAAATAGAAATCCAAAGCCATTTTTGCATAGTACCCACTATTATCTGGTTTCCTAGCGCTTAATCTA
This sequence comes from Pelophylax lessonae, assembly GCF_965119305.1. Classification (NCBI taxonomy): domain Eukaryota; kingdom Metazoa; phylum Chordata; class Amphibia; order Anura; family Ranidae; genus Pelophylax; species Pelophylax lessonae. The sequence goes on from NC_138772.1 coordinate 158,410,540, forward strand.
ACCTCTTACAGTCACTCAGCCTTGTATTCCAATCCATATGTATAGTCTTACAAGTAAAAGATTTGCTGAAACTAATTGTGAGAAGTGAAATTGATTCCTCTATAAAAAGCGTCTGCCTAGAGCGGAGATCACAATAAACTCTTGATGGCTTTATGCACATCGAGCTTTCACTGCACACTTCTCAACATGGACAATTACCTTTGTCCTTTGAAGTTCCGCTCGGAGGCGTCCGCATTCTTCCTGAAGCAATTTAAGTTCTTGCTCCACTGACCGGATTTTCAACTCGCTGTTCAGTTTTTCGATCTCCCAGTCAGTAGGAGTTTTGCTTAAGCTTTTCATCACTGTAAAAAGAGAAAATGTTAATCCATCCTGAACAGAGCTCTTCTACTAAGCAATGAATACATCTGTGTCGTGTTTTGCTAATTCAATTTAGACATAAAAAGACAGCAATTAGCAAACCTCTCCTGCCAGTTTCAAACTACCCAGAGCTTTTGGGCTTACTTCAGACTCGCAGAAGAACTGCTAAGCACTGTTTTTATATGAAATAGGCAATAACCTCTTTACAATAATAAAAAAAAAAAAAAATCTGTCTGTAACCCCATGTATTACAATGCAATTTTATATACCAGTCAGCCATAACTTTACAACCACTGACAATTTACAGTGGGTATAAAAAGTCTACATACCCCTGTTAAAAGGTCAGGAGACAAACATTAAGAATTTCAGAACTTTTCCCACCTTTAATGTGACCTATAAACTGTACAGCTCAGTTGAAAAACAAACAGAAATCTTTTAGGGGGTGTAAAAAACAAAAAACTAAAATAATGAGCATACCCTCTTATAACTGGGCATGTAGCCTAGTTCAGATTTAAGCAGTCACATTCAAACTCATGTTAAATAGGAGTCCGTACACACCTGCCATCATTTAGAGTGTCTCTGATTAACCCCAAATAAAGTTCAGATGCTCTTGTAGGGCCCCATTCACACAGGCGGTGCGCCCGACGAACTCCATTTTGCTTAGTGGGGATCAATCCGCCGATCCCCGCTGAGCAGGAGGATGACAGCTCTGTCTCCGCTTACTTTGCAGAGATGGAGGTGTCAGAGCCCCACTCTCCTCTATGGGAGATCGAATGAAAACGGACCGCCTGTCCATTTTCATCCGATCCAGACGGATGGAAAATAGGGTTTCCATCGGTCCGGATTTTACAGAAAGGATCGGATTGGATAGCAGTGGGTGTCAGCAGAGATGTCTCTGCTGACAGCCACTGCTCCATAGGGCTGCAGGTCCGTCTGAAAAACTGAAAGGCGGACTGGATCGGAAAGCCTGTGTGAAAGGGGCCTAGATCTTTCCTGACATTTTCTTAGTGTCGGTTCACAATGGTGCGATGGGGGGGGGGGGGGGAACGCTGCAAATCCACTATGGGTTCCTGCCTCGCTCCCGACTCGCAGGCAGTTCACACTGCTATATGCAAACTGCTGGGAGTGTCAATACAAAGTTAATGACATCCCCAGATTAGTTCACATATCGCAGTGCGAACTGTCAGTTCGGACAGGAATCGGATGGCATAGGTGTGAACACTCATGCGATCCGATTATGATGTGGACCCAAAAAAGGGTCCTGCACGACTTTGGTCAGAATGCGTTGCCAGTTCAGCCATACAATTTGTTTGGCTGAATTCACATTGCACAGACATCGCATGTGATTACAGAGCAGTGCGGTGTGAATCACATGCTATGTCTGACATCGGTATAGTGTGAACCAGCACCGAGTCACATCCTACAGCAAAAGCCATGTTCCGCAGAGAACTTACAAAGCAGCAGAGGGATCTCATTGTTTAAAGGTATCAGTTAGGAGAAGGGTACAAAAGAATTTCCAAAGCATTAGATATACCATGGAACACAGTAAAGACATCATTATCAAGTAGAGAAAATATGGCACATCAGTGACATTACTAAGAACGGGAGGTCCTTCCAAAATCAATGAAAAGACGAGAAAAAAAATGGTGAGGGAGGCTGCCAAGAGGCCTACAGCAACATTAAAGGAGCTGCAGGAATATCTGGCAAGTACTGGCTGTGTGGTACATGTGACCACAATCAGAGACGGTAGAGTGGCAAGACGGAAGCCTTTTCTTACGAAGAAAAACATCCAAGCCCAGCCTAAATCTTGCAAAAACACATCTGAAGTCTCCTAAAAGCATGTGGGAAAATGTGTTCTGGTCTGATGAAACCAAGGTTGAACTTTTTGGCCATAATTCCAAAAGATATGTTTGGCGCAAAAACAACACTGCACATCACCAAAAGAACACCATACCCACAGTGAAGCATGGTGGTGGCTTTGGGGCGGTTTTTCTCCAGCTGGAACAGGGGACTCAGTCAATGTAGAGGGAATTATGAACATTTCCAATTACCAGTCAATATTGGCACAAAACCTTCAGGCTTCTGCTAGAAAGCTGAACATGAAGAGGAACTTCATCTTTCAGCTTGACAATGACCCAAAGCATACATCCAAATCAACAAAGGAATGGATTCACCAGAAGATTATTCTTTTGGAATGGCCCAGCCAGAGCCCAGACCTGAATCCGATTTGAAAATCTGTGTGGTGATCTGAAGAGGGCTGTGTACAGGAGATGACCTAACAACCTGGCACATTTAGAGTGTTTTTGCAAAGAAGAGTGGGCAAATATTGCCAAGATGTGCCATGTTGATAGACTCATACCCAAAAAAACTGAGTGCTGTAATAAAATCAAAACGTGCTTCAACAAAGCAGTGGCGTAGCGTGGGGGGTGCAGGGGGGGCTGGTCGCACTGGGCGCAACATCTGGGGGGGCGCATCCGCAGTGTCACTCTGTCTGTCTGACTCTGACATACACAGTTCACACACTGTCTGCAGCTGCCTTCATCTTTAGGCTGGGAGATGTCCATCGCGGCCTTCCTATTGCTGAAAATGGCAGGGCGGGGCCGGACTGTGCCTCACCTGTCCATTCGTGTAGGGTGGGGTGGCGTTGCAAGCCAAGCCCCGCCTATGCCGCCGCTCCTCACTGTTTAGTCAGTTTAGCAGCGAGTGAGTCAGCAGCCTGGCGCTGTCACAGAGTGGGTTTTTGTTTTTTTAATCACCTGATTAGAGCCAGAGGCTCTAATAGGTTTAAAAAAAATGGTGGATCCTGGGCGCAGAGCAGTGCGCCCCGGAGTCCACCCATTGTGTGACAATAGCGAATGAAAATTCGCTATTGTCACACGGATCCTCCTCCTGGCCAATCAGGAAGCAGGTTCCTCATTGGCCAAAAGGCGAACGCATGCCATTGGCCGAGGAGGAAGAGGCGGGAGGACTTGAGGAGACGCGGGGGAACTGAGGAGAAGCCGCCGCTGCAGGTAAGTCTCTCTGCATTGAAGGGGACACGCTGGTCACTCTGCATTGAAAGGGGGCACGATGATCTCTCTGCATTGAAAGGGGGCACGAAGATCTCTCTGCATTGAAGGAGGGCCCGGCACGCTGGTCACTCTGCATTGAATGGGGCACGCTGGTCACTCTGCATTGAATGGGGCACGCTGGTCACTCTGCATTGAAAGGGGGCACTATGATCTCTCTGCATTGAAAAGGGGCACGGCACGCTGGTCATTCTGCATTGAAAGGGGGCACGCTGGTCATTCTGCATTGAAAGGGGGCACGCTGGTCATTCTGCATTGAAAGGGGGCACGCTGGTCTATTTGCATTGAAAGGGGGCACGCTGGTCTATTTGCATTGAAAGGGGGCACGCTGGTCTCTCTGCATTGAAAGGGGGCACGCTGGTCATTCTGCATTGAAAGGGGGCACGCTGGTCATTCGGCATTGAAAGGGGGCACGCTGGTCTCTCTGCATTGAAAGGGGGCACGCTGGTCTCTCTGCATTGAAAGGGGGCACGCTGGTCTCTCTGCATTGAAAGGGGGCACGCTCATCACTCTGCATTGAAAGGGGGCACACTATACCTTGATTACTGAAGGCCCCTTTCACACTTTTATGACCTCAAAGTCGGATTAGGGGGTCCAAATTACTTGCCTTGCCCCGGGTGCTGACAACCCACGCTACGCCACTGCAACAAAGTATTAGTTTAAGGGTGTGCACAGTCAAGCAACCATATTATTATTTTAGTTTTTTATTTTTACTTCCCTCCACCTAAAAGATTTCAGTTTGTTGTTCAAAAGCACAAAAGAAGAGAGTGCAAAGCCGCCCTAGCGTAACTCAGCTTTAATATGGTAAAGTTAAAAACACTACAATGGTCAAACTCACATTGTGTGAAGATAGATAAAGCATAAGGATTCCACTGTGGCCGCACTCCTAAAGTGAAAGTGAACATGTTGTCCCTAAAGTTGATGTGTTGAAAGCAGAAAAAAGGGCATCACAGTTTGTTGCGTATGGGGCTGCATAGCCAATAGCCAAAAGCACCTACACACGAGCATCAGAATTTGACCACAGGACAATGAAAGAAGGTGGCCTGGTCCAAAGAATCAAGCTTTCTTTTACATCCTGTGGATGGCCGGGTGCATGTGCATCACTTATCTGGGGAAGAGATGGCACCAGGCTGCACTATAGGAAGAAGGCAAGCCGGCAAAGGCAGTGTGATGCTTTGTGCAATGTTCTGCTGTGAAACTTTGGTTCCTGCCATTCACGTTTAACAAATACCACTCACCAAAACATAGTTGCTGAACTAGTACACCTGTTCATGAAAAAAGGTAGTCCCTGATGGCAGGGGCCTCTTCCAGCAGGATAATGCTCCTTGCCATCAGTGTTAATTTTGGCGTCAAATTTGAATTTAGTTTTAGTGCTATATTTTATTCGCATTTTAGTCATCTGCAATTGTTTTAGTTGTATTTAGTCAACTATAATCTGAAGTACATTTTAGTCTACTAAAATATCCTACATTTTAGTCGACTAAAATCGAATGGGTTTAGTTAAATTGTAATGCATTATTTAAGCATTTCTTTAGAATTTCCAAACTCATATAATCCTGGAGTAAACAAAAACTAATATCATGTTTATTTTATTTATGGTATTAAGGTTTGAACAAACTACATGCTCTGGGCGGTCTGAGGAGGCCTGTAATGCACACAGTGCTCTGGACGGTCTGAGGAGGAGGCTGTAATACACACAGCACTCTGGAAGATTGGGAGGCCTGTAAATGCTGCACAGTTCTCTGGACGGTCATCTGAGGCGACCTGTTATGCTACACAGTGCTCTGGGTGGTCTGAGGAGGAGGCTGTAATACACACAGCACTCTGGACGATTGGGAGGCCTGTAAATGCTGCACAGTTCTCTGGACAGTCATCTGAGGCGACCTGTAGCGCTACACAGTGCTCTGGGTGGTCTGAGGAGGCCTGTAATGCACACAGTGCTCTGTACAGTCGTGAGTAGGCACTCTTGGGAAGCCTGTAATGCTGCACAGTGCTAAGCACGCCACACCACTAAGCATGCCACAGTTGCTACCTTGCATGCTGGGAGGGGAAACACTCACGGGTTTTACAGGCGGAGCTCCAAGGAAACCAGATGTTCACATGGGTAAATGTCCCTCCCTTACATTTTCATTCCAATTTCATTAATTTATGAAAATGGAATTAATTTCCGTCATAGTTTTCGTCAACTGACGAAAATGTGGGGTCATTTATGTTTAGTTTTCCTCACTGGAAAAGTGCCGCTGATGAAAATTATAACGCAAATCTTTTCAACCACAAATATAACACAACCTGCCACACTGCAAAAATTGTTCAAGAATGGTTTGAGGGACACAACATTGTGTTCGAGGAGTGGCCCCCAAAATCTTCAGATCTCAAGCCAAGGAAGCATCAGTGGGATGTGTTTGAAAAACATTTCCGAATCATGTAGGCCCCACCTCGCAACTTACAGGATTTAAAAGATGTGCTACTAATGCTTAGTGCCAGATACCACGGCATACCTTCAGAGGTCTAGTGCCATCTATGCCTCGACAGGTCAGGGCTGTTTTGAGGGATAAAGGGGAAGCTACTCAATTTTAGGTGAGTGGTTATAAAGATATGGCTGATCGGTGTATGTTGCCTTCTGTAAGCAGGTATGACAATTAGCATGATCATTTAGATGGGGTGGGCACATAGGAGTGATACATGGTTAAATTAATGAAATCGCGGGGACTGGAAATGACGCAGCAACGCATGGCGTCACCACGACGTGCATGCACGATATATGGGAATGCTAAGGGCCACAATAGGTGCCATTTTCCTTCCCCCACCGACAGTTGAGGGTTGACATTTCTGAGAGGAGAACTATAAATGCCGATACAAACACTGGATAGCCTCTGAGAGATTTGTCAGGAAATCTTTGACCTCCCAAATTTGGCGGTCTGGATCTCTTTACTATGCTGGAGAATTTTTATATAAGTGCCCCCCCTTTTCCATTTTTTGATATAGAAGTGATTAAACCTTGGAAAATTACTAATATATATATATATATATATATATATATATACACACACGCTTTTTTTTTTTAAATATGTGAATTTTGCAATCATCTATCCATGGAGGGTCACAAAATATATATTATTTACCCTTATCTCAATATAAAATGGGGTCACTTATTATCTCCAATTCATTTTAACTTTCCTTCAAGCTTTGGTATCCGACTTATGTCCAGCGGTTCTTGTGTGCCATGAACATTTAATCACTGTACTATTGGGATATTTTGAGCCGTGAGAGCACTCTCGCCATAGAAAGCATATTATGTAAGTGTTATCGATTGTATTTCAATGAGTTAGGCTTATATGAGCATGATGCATTGACCCTAAAACAAAGTTGTTCTGTGTTGCACAGTGGTATAAAACTCCTGAAGAAGACATATTTTGTACCTTAATTTTGAAAAGTGTTGGATATCCCCAACTTTTGGAACCATCAACTGTTTCACATGGTGGTGGGATTGAACAACAAATAGCTGGGGAATACCACTTGTTGCATTTCAGATGTGCTAATATGGTGTAGATTGTTCATGTCTATATGGTTGTACCATGCTTGTACAAAAAGATTTTACAAAATAAATTACTTTTTAGTACTTTTAAATAATAATAATAATAATAATAATAATAATAAAGTATAGAATATAAAGAACACAATATTTTTTTTACATAAAAGCTTGTGTTTGAGCTGCCTTTAAAAATCCCATGAAGTGAGTGTATACTTTGATTTTGTTGATATGAAGGCTGGTCATACAATATACAATTTTCTGTACAATTTTCGTGAAATTTACCTTCAACTATGTAGTACAAAGGCCTGCCTAATTGGATACAAGTGAAAGTGTTGTTTAGCTTTGACCTCATATTATGTGGTTTGTGGTAAATCTAACAGAAATTTTACAAGAGAATTGAACATGTATGGCCAGCCTAACAGCTTCTTATTTGAATGCTCCATCAGAGAAGCCTGCACATACATGCAGAAACCTCTGTTACACCTAAATACTAGACTAACTGATGTCTAACAAAAACAACATTTAGCAGGCTTGTGATTGTTGAGGTGGAAAAATACGAGCACATAGGAGCGCACACACCCAGGCAGTGATGTAATATACTTTACCTTGGTGTGTTTCCAGCTCAGATTTCACTTGCAGGAGCTCCACTTCTTTAGACTGCAATTGTTCATTCAGGTGCTTTGTGCTTTCATTTTTTTCCTTCTCCTGTGGATAAAGAAATAATAGTTAAAAAGAACAAGAAATAATCAAATTTTAAAGAGAAAACCTAGCAAATGAAAAATCCTAATCTGAACCAATCCCCTGACAGCAGTACTCAGACTTGGAGAGAGGGGGCAGCACTAAAGATCAATCAGTTGAGCTGGCTAGAGCCATTCTGATAGGAGGAGAAAGCAGAGCGAACAGAGGGATGTTTTTACATTGCAATGCTGCTGTGATTTCACTGTCTGGAGGCAGGGAGGCTACCAGGCTGTAGTGCCGAACTACAGAAGAGAAAAGTCAGGTGTATATCTCAAGACTAGACAGATAAAATACAGCAAATACTTTTGGCTTGTTGGTTGCTACTGAATCTTACAGGGTAAAATAAAAATCAAATCACTTTTTTTTTTTTTTTTGCGGCCTATAAATAAAAACCTGTCACAACACATTTTATAAAATTAAAGTTTAGGTTAAAAACTCCATTAGCAAAAAAAAAAAAAAAATTCTAACGATCAAAAAATAACATTTGCAAAGAAATGATTATTGCATGACAAATGGGAACAAACAATGAAAAACTATCTACTTTCTAAATCAATTTCCCCATGGTAGGCCTACCAGCCAGGTTCATGAGCAAAAACCTTTGCAATGGAAATTACAAAATATCACAAACTTTAGCTTTTTAAAAACCCCATTAGCAAATAATAAAAAATTTAAAAATTTTAACAATCAAAAAAATAACATTTGCAAAGAAATGATCACTGCGTGACAAACAGGAACAAACAATGAAAAACTATCTACTTCCTAAATCAATTTCCCTATGGTAGGCCTACCAGCCAGGTTCATGAGCAAAAACCTTTGAAACGGAAAGTATACAATATCACAAACTTTAGCTTTTCCTAAAAAAAAAAGCAGAGTAGGAAAACTGGACAAGTGTACTACAGCATTAAAAAAAAAAAAAAAGTGTGCGTGTAAAGGCAGGTGTCCAATGCTTTTGGTAATATAGTGTATATTATAACGTTTATATTTAGATTATTTTTATTTTTTTAATGTGTAGCGGGGTTAAACATGCCTAAAGACACTGTTTGATATGTGGGAAGGAACTAGGCTCCCTCTAGTGGTAGCTGCATGGAATTTCCCGGGCTGTGACTTCCTTTTCACAAGATGAAGAAACTACATCTCCCAGGCTGCTTTGCAAGATCCAGGAACTAGGCTCCCTCTAGTGGTAGCTGCATGGAATTTCCCGGGCTGTGACTTCCTTTTCACAAGATGAAGAAACTACATCTCCCAGGCTGCTTTGCAAGATCCAGGGTGCACGGCTGCACCGCACGGCACTATGGGGGAGGTTATTTAAAGGAAGAGAGAAGCGCGCGAAGGGGGGGGGCCTTTCTGCGCTGGACTCTGAGGAACCAGCGAGCGAGAGTGAAGGACTGACACTGGATATTGGGCCAGAGCCTTTTAGCCTGGAGGGACGACGTGGAACCGTCCCATCTCAAGCACGAGGCACATTCCTGGAGGTCATACTGCTGTTTGCCGAGACCGGAAGTCATCCGCCAGAAGGACCCCGCGCGGCTGGCATATAGCCAAAGGACTGAGACCGCAGTGGAAGCGCGCGAAGGAGAAACTTCTGTTGGTGAGAGGGCACATGCCCAATAACTGACTTTATCTGCTGAAGAGACAGTTTTATCTACAGATAGCGGTAGCGCAGCAGGAGGTGATAAAACCCCGGGGTTTATCACCATACTCTCTCAGGAGACTCATAGACAAACAATAAGGTCTGTAAAGGAGTCGCCAGAGGCTTATCTCTCTCGCAGAAGTTATTGCTCAGTTACGCAGACACCCTGCGGTGACAACTAACAGCTCGTTGTTTTTTCTCTCTTGATCTTTATTCCTAATCTGGATTACAAATGAGCTCTATTCAATAACCTTGCTAGCGAAGATCAACAAGAAAGAAGAGAACTCTGGGGGAGGGACTCAGATAGGCCCACCTACCTGGTACTGTGTCTAGCCTTAATGCAGGAGGAGTGTGGGGGTATTTTTTTACCTTTTTAAAGCTGTTTTAAATAACCTTTTATGGACTTGTATTGTATTGTATTGTATCTCCCCTATTCAATTTGATACATAGTAAACTAAGTTTGGTTAATTACAATCTTGTGCGTTGTTCCATTGTGTCACCCAGAAGGACTACTATTCAAGAAGGTAACAAGGTATTGTTGCATAGTGAAGTATTGTATTCCAACCTGTGTATCTATTTGATAGTCCAGTCCTATTCTGGGTCAGTTGTGCCTGAGGAGGGATCGAGCCAATTTGATTGGGTTGTTAGGCAGGGTGTAGACCCAATAATATAATCAGCAGCTCCTGCGGGGGTGGTGCTACACGTGGGGGCTCGTCCGGGATTTCTACAGTCCTGCAATACAACCCTCTCAGCCATAGAATCCCCTCCCACGCAGAAATGGATCCTGTCGCTGCTGCTGAGTGGTGCAAGGAAGAGAATGTCATAGTGGAAAATGGCCTGGTGGTTGAAATCAAGGGAGAAGCCTGGACTGAAGAAAAGCTCCTCCCTGTTTTGAGGGCACTATCCACAGACAGGAAATTCTGGGTGATTGACATGAAAACTGACACCACTGTCCCACACACGTATGCACTGTGTGAGTGGAGGAAGGGGGTCCCTGATTATTTCAACGGAAACAGTGTAAAAACTACTGACCAAACAGAACTTTTCCTGATACATCCAGGAGTTCCTATTGCGGGTCCCTCATCCACCACCCCTGGGGTATCCAGCCAAGAAAAAGGTGTCCAAGAAGGGCATCCTGAGTCATCACCTTTGTCGACTTTTAGCTCAGAACTGTGTGCTGTTCTTGGGGAGATTGTGGCAAAATGTAGTAGGGACTCCTCGAGCTATTTGATGACTGGATATAGGAAGCTCCGGACATTCTCTGGGAAACAGCCTGTGCCTTCAGCAGAAGATGGGTTCGAAGAGTGGTTAGATACCGCCACTCAGGCTTTGGAGGAATGGGAGGTACCAGAACAGCACAAGAAGCAGAGGATCACAGAGAGTTTAAGGGGACCTGCATTAGAGGCTGTACGTAATCTAAAGCTTAGCAAGAAGAACTGCACTGCACAGGATTATTTGGACATTCTGCAAGATGTGTTTGGTCGGACGGAGAACGCGGCTGAACTTCTCTACCAGTTGGACCACTGTTATCAAGAAGAGGGGGAGAAGTTGTCCGAATTCATTAAACGTCTGGATAGGATTATCCACCAGATTCTGTTAAAGAAAGGAATAGACCCCCGGAAAATAGATGAGACTCGTGCACGACAGGTTCTGAAAGGGGCTCAACCTTTAGATCCCATTGCCATACTGTTACGAACTCGTCGAGATGGCGGCATTCTAGAATACCCCGATCTGATTCGAATGGTCAGAGAGGAAGAGGTCATGTTGGACAACAAGAAGAAAAGTCGGCAGTTTGACTCAACTGCCCGGGTTGGAGTGATAAGTGTGGAAGAGGGTGACTCTCAAGTTGAACTCCTAAAGACCCAAGTGTCTCAGTTGATAGAAATGGTGTCCATCCTGACTGGTCAGGTATCCACTCTACCCAAGGGGAGTATATCGGAGAGGCCAGATGAACCTGTTAGTCTCAGCACAGATCCAGAGCCACGGCCTGTAAGATTGTTAACTTGTTTCAACTGCGGGGGAGTTGGGCATGTTAGAAGGGTATGTCCCAGCTCAGGAAATGCTGCCGCGAAACCTCGCGAGCCAGCGGGAAACTTCAGAGGACACCGGTGAAGGAGTCAACCGGGTGTCCGCCAGTCTTAAGGGACTCCAGAAGTGGTGCAGGATCAGGGAAACTGAGTCAGGGGGTCAGACCCAAATATAACACCCCCAGTTCTAGACTCCGGGTTACTGAGGGAAGGAAAGTCAATGCACACCGGATTCGGCGGGGGCCTAGATCAAGGAAGAAAAAGGAGAAGAGGGCCAGGGTACAGAGAACTGAATCAGATAACAAGGCTACATCAAGAGAATTCCCAACTAACTTGGTCGGGCCCTCCCCAGTGGTCTCGGTTCAGGTGGAAGGAATTTACACAAGAGCCCTCCTTGACACAGGGGCCCAGGTGACTCTTTTGTATAGAGACTTCTATGATAAATATCTTACCCATCTACCTTTGCAGAAGTTGGAAGATCTGGAGATATGGGGTATTGGGACCCAAAGTTTTCCCTATGACGGGTATCTGCCAATCAAGTTGACCTTTGATCCATCAGTGGCTGGTGAAGCGGAAACCTTCGACACCTTAGCGGTGGTCTGTCCTCGTCCACCAGGGGCCAACAAAAGCTCTCTCATCGTAGGAACAAACACTGACCTGGTAAGGCGCCTTCTGATACAACTGGTCCAGGGACAAGATGCTCAGGCGCCAAGGATCCATCCCATGCTACGGCAGGCCTACCAACGATTAGTGTTGGAGCAAGAGACCCCCGCAGAAGGAGTTGGACGACTCTGGAAGCTGGATAGAGCAGAAAAGGTCTTACAGCCAGGAGAGGTGGCCTGTTTTAAGGCTTCTGTTAAACTCACATGGCAACAGCCGGGTCCCTTCATTATCTTTGAATCAGGTCAAAAGGAGAGACAGAGAGGGATAGAAGTGATCCCTGAGGTGATCCCTTTGAAGGTGTTACAGGAAAACCGTGGAAGGGTTTTAGTGAGTGTCAGAAACACCTCTATTACACCAGTGAAGGTACCGGCCAGAGTGCTCCTGGGCCAAGTCAACCCGGCTACCCCAGTTGCCCCCATTGATTTCAAAGAAAAGGAACAGGGTGAAGCGGTTATAGAGGAGCTTTGCTCTGGAAACGCTGCCCTCCCGCCGGAATGGGTGAAGAGGGCCAAGGCACAACTTGCTCGATGTAGGGAAATATTCTCTAAGGACGAGTTTGACGTGGGATGTGCCAGGAGCGCCACTCATAAGATCCGCCTGAGTGAGGACAAGCCTTTCAGGGAGAGAGTCCGGCGAGTCCCCTTAGGTGACTTAGAAGATCTACGTCAACAGCTGGCAGAGCTCAAAAAGATCGGGATTATCCGAGAATCCAGGAGCCCGTATGCTTCCCCGATAGTGGTAGTCCGGAAGAAAAATGGATCTTTGAGGCTTTGTATCGACTACCGAACGCTGAACAGAAGAACCATCCCAGACCAGTATACCACTCCTCGAATCGAAGATGCCCTACAGAGTCTGTCAGGGGCGAAGTGGTTCAGTGTGATGGACTTAAAGAGTGGGTATTATCAGATCCCCATGCACCCTGAAGATCGGGAGAAAACAGCCTTCATCACCCCTGTGGGGTTCTTTGAGTTCAATCGCATGCCTCAGGGGTTGTCCGGGGCCCCTGCTACCTTCCAAAGGCTGATGGAGAGGACCGTTGGAGATATGAATTTGATAGAGGTACTGGTATACTTGGATGATGTTATCGTGTTTGGCAGAACTTTAGAAGAACATGAGGAGAGGTTGGAAAAGGTCTTGAAGAGGCTACATGAAGAAGGTCTGAAACTTTCTCCTGAGAAGTGCCAATTCTATCAGTCCTCGGTCCATTACCTGGGCCATATCGTGTCTGAGGAAGGGGTGGCCACTGACCCGGACAAGCTGGATGCTGTTGCTTCCTGGCCGAGACCCACAAATGTGACCGAACTCCGGTCATTCTTGGGCTTTTGCTCCTATTACAGGAGGTTTGTGGAGGGGTTCGCCCAGATTGCCCGACCCCTAAATGAGCTCCTGAAGAATGAAGAAGATGATGTCCCTGAGTTGGTAAAGCCGGCGAAGTCCACCATAGGCCCCCGGAAGGCTAAGGAATCCATCCAGGATCAGTGGACCCCGGAATGCGAAGGGGCCTTTGTCCAGCTGAAGGAAACCCTAACCACTGCCCCTGTGTTGGCCTATGCGGACCCCACAAAACCATATGAACTGCATGTTGATGCCAGCCGAGATGGGCTGGGGGGGGTACTTTATCAGGAGCATGAGGGTCATCTGCGACCTGTTGCTTATGTGAGCAGAAGCCTACTGCCTGCTGAAAGGAATTATCCTACTCACAAACTTGAATTCTTGGCCTTGAAGTGGGCAGTGGTTGACAAATTGAAAGACTACCTGTACGGAGCTGAATTCATTGTCAAGACAGATAATAATCCCCTCACCTATCTGTTGACTACGGCCAAGCTGGATGCAACAGGACATCGATGGTTGGCTGCCCTCTCTAGCTTCAATTTTAGCCTGAAGTATCGGCCAGGAATCGGAAATAGGGATGCAGATGCCCTATCCAGAAGGTTGCATGTTCCACAGGAACCTGCGGAAGAATGGACTCATTTGGCTCCAGAAGGGGTGCGTGCCCTATATCAGGGAACTGAATTTCGATCCCGAGGAGGGTCAAGAGCAGAAGAGATTGGGGTTTCGGCTATCGGAGTACCCAAATGCTACTGCCAGGTGACCCAGGTTGAAGGGGAGGGTTTGCCCCGGCTGTCCAAAAGGGACTTGCGGAAGGAGCAGTTGGAAGACCCTTTGGGAAAACTTCTTTTGGAAGCCTTGGAGATCCAGAGCCCTGAGTTGCTTCTAACTGACTCCCCTCAGGGGGCCCGTCTGTTACATAGAGAGTGGACCCGGTTACAGATCAGAGAAGGAGTGGCCTACCGGAGAGGTCCATCTGAAGATCTGGAGGAGAAGTGGCAACTGTTCTTACCAGCTAAATACAGAGAGGGAGTTCTGGCCGCTCTTCATGATAATCATGGCCATCTGGGGCCCGAAAGAACCTTTCAGCTTGTCAGGGACAGGTTCTACTGGCCTTGTATGAGGGCCGAAGTTGAAGGATACTGTCATTCTTGTGTCCGGTGTATACAGAGGAAGACTCTGCCACGTCAAGCAGCCCCAATGGGCCATCTACAAAGTCAGGGACCCATGGAGCTGGTGTGCATTGATTTCCTTTGCTTAGAGCCTGATCTGAGTGGCCAGGGGAATGTCCTTGTGGTAACAGACCATTTTACCAGATATCCTCAAGCATTCCCAACAAGGGATCAGAAGGCCTCAACGGTAGCCAAAGTTCTTGTAGAGAAGTTCTTTGTACATTATGGGTTACCACAACGCCTCCATTCTGATCAGGGAAGGGACTTTGAAAGCAGACTGATCAAGAGACTGTTAGATATGTTAGGCATTCAAAAGACTAGAACCACTCCCTACCATCCACAGGGGGATGCCCAGCCTGAACGATTTAACAGGACTCTTTTGGATATGTTGGGGACTTTGAGCTCAGAGAAGAAACAGCATTGGGGCAAGCACGTAGCTGCCATTGTGCATGCCTACAACAGCACTGTCAGTGATGCTACTGGATATTCCCCTTATCGGCTGATGTTTGGAAGGGAGGCTCGGTTGCCAGTGGATTTGGCCTTTGGCATTTCGCCTGATCATACCTCTTCAGCATCGCATAGAGGATATGTGGACCGACTGCGGAAGAGTCTGAAAGCGGCCTATGACAAGGCTCAGGCCACATCTGATCAACGTGGACTGCGGAATAAAAAAAATTTCGACCTAAAAGTTCGGATCCATGACCTGCAACCAGGGGACAGGGTTTTGTTGAGAAACTTGGGTGTCCCGGGAAAACACAAGTTGGCAGACCGCTGGAAGTCCCAACCTTATGTTATCTGCAAGCAACTGCCAAACCTTCCTGTGTACCAAATTCGGCCTGAAGGAAGTGTGGGTCCATTGAAGGCTTGGCATCGGAACCATTTGCTGCCTCTCTCTGAAGCGGTTCGTATGCCCCCTGTGGAAGACTTGTCAGAGGCCCCTTCGACTTCTCGCCGGTCCAGACCAGTTACCAGATCTCAGACGACGCTCCCAGATGAGGGAGAGGGAAGTTCTCCATCTGAAGATTTGGAAGATGAAGAGGAGGTACCCGACTGGTTGTGGTCATCTCAGTTGCCAGAACCCACACCTGCCTCCCTGTCTTCATCTGACTTGGCTGATAGAGGAGCCCTTCGGGCAGAAGCCCCTGAATTCATACCCTTTCATATGCTTCCAGAAGAAGCAGCTGAGGATGAAGATTCTGAGGAGGAGGTTGCACCCTTCTCTGAAGAAGAACTGACCTCTCTTGAACCATCAGGTTCCTCTGTGTTGGAACATGAGGAGGGGGACATTGAAGAATCCTCAGAAGTGCCTGATCCTAGCACCTCTGAGAGCATGCCTCCACGGGAACAGAGGGAAAGGAGAGTCATTCACCCACCTAAGAGACTGACCTATGATCAATTGGGTGAATGTTCGGAAGAAGCTGTTTTTACCTCCAAAAGATCTCCTGACCAGCCTAGTTCCTCCACTGTAGATTTGGTGGGGGACAACCCTAGCTCACCCCCAGGCACAACTGTACAAGCCACCCAAGTTTTGGGGGGTCTGTGAGAGATCATGAGAACAAAGTATTGAAGTAGAAAACGTTTGCATTTAAGTTTGTACATAAGGATATTGGGTTTGGCCATTATAATAAGCACAGTTTTTGATGTTCACAATTTGGTTTACTTTGTGAGTTAATGTTTGCGCACATTTTGTTGCTCTGATCTCACTATATGTTTTTTTCTCTTTCTCACCTTTTGATGTTTTTTTTTCAACACAAACTTTAAGATGTAAGTGTTTAAGAAATTGCAAAGGCACATGTGCTTTTTAAAGGAGCACTATATAAAAGCACTAGAAATCAGCACTATATTAACACTGTAGAAATCACTTATTTGTTTATTAATTGCACTTTATCGTTTTACTGTTGCACTGCTATTAGAATACAAAATTGGATGTATTCAGATTGACTTATTTCAGCAAAATGTTAATGTTTTTGTTGTATAATGCCAACCTATGCACTAGGGTACATACTGTTGACCTCTTTGGGGACCAAAGTTTCTCAAGTGGGGGGAGTGTGTAGCGGGGTTAAACATGCCTAAAGACACTGTTTGATATGTGGGAAGGAACTAGGCTCCCTCTAGTGGTAGCTGCATGGAATTTCCCGGGCTGTGACTTCCTTTTCACAAGATGAAGAAACTACATCTCCCAGGCTGCTTTGCAAGATCCAGGAACTAGGCTCCCTCTAGTGGTAGCTGCATGGAATTTCCCGGGCTGTGACTTCCTTTTCACAAGATGAAGAAACTACATCTCCCAGGCTGCTTTGCAAGATCCAGGGTGCACGGCTGCACCGCACGGCACTATGGGGGAGGTTATTTAAAGGAAGAGAGAAGCGCGCGAAGGGGGGGGGCCTTTCTGCGCTGGACTCTGAGGAACCAGCGAGCGAGAGTGAAGGACTGACACTGGATATTGGGCCAGAGCCTTTTAGCCTGGAGGGACGACGTGGAACCGTCCCATCTCAAGCACGAGGCACATTCCTGGAGGTCATACTGCTGTTTGCCGAGACCGGAAGTCATCCGCCAGAAGGACCCCGCGCGGCTGGCATATAGCCAAAGGACTGAGACCGCAGTGGAAGCGCGCGAAGGAGAAACTTCTGTTGGTGAGAGGGCACATGCCCAATAACTGACTTTATCTGCTGAAGAGACAGTTTTATCTACAGATAGCGGTAGCGCAGCAGGAGGTGATAAAACCCCGGGGTTTATCACCATACTCTCTCAGGAGACTCATAGACAAACAATAAGGTCTGTAAAGGAGTCGCCAGAGGCTTATCTCTCTCGCAGAAGTTATTGCTCAGTTACGCAGACACCCTGCGGTGACAACTAACAGCTCGTTGTTTTTTCTCTCTTGATCTTTATTCCTAATCTGGATTACAAATGAGCTCTATTCAATAACCTTGCTAGCGAAGATCAACAAGAAAGAAGAGAACTCTGGGGGAGGGACTCAGATAGGCCCACCTACCTGGTACTGTGTCTAGCCTTAATGCAGGAGGAGTGTGGGGGTATTTTTTTACCTTTTTAAAGCTGTTTTAAATAACCTTTTATGGACTTGTATTGTATTGTATTGTATCTCCCCTATTCAATTTGATACATAGTAAACTAAGTTTGGTTAATTACAATCTTGTGCGTTGTTCCATTGTGTCACCCAGAAGGACTACTATTCAAGAAGGTAACAAGGTATTGTTGCATAGTGAAGTATTGTATTCCAACCTGTGTATCTATTTGATAGTCCAGTCCTATTCTGGGTCAGTTGTGCCTGAGGAGGGATCGAGCCAATTTGATTGGGTTGTTAGGCAGGGTGTAGACCCAATAATATAATCAGCAGCTCCTGCGGGGGTGGTGCTACAAATGTATTTATTTTTTTTATGTATTTATTATCTCTAGTAGAAGCAGTACCTATCCTAAGTCCCGGTTCACACTACCGCGACTTGTCAGGCGATTTGGCCACCTGACAAGTCGCGGTCCATTCAGTGCTATGGGAACTGTTCTAATAGGAGCGACTCAAGACGCTCCGACTTTGAAAATAGTTCCTGCACTACTTTTGACCGAAGTCGGAGCGACTTGCATTAACTTCGATTATGTGAAGTCCGTGCAAGTCACGCCGAAGTCGCGGTGCACGGCGACTTCACTAGTCGCCCCCGAAGTCGGATCGCCATAGTGTGAACCGACACTGAAAGCACTTGCTCTCCTGCACACTCGTCCTCTATTATCTGGGGTCTTATCAATAGCTCCTATTTGGAAGCTAGGCCTCTTCCCTTCCAGGTGGTAACATGGCAAGGTCTTCTGCTTGGAAGGATCTCGCACACAATATATCATCTTTCTAAAATGTACACGAAAGACACTTATGACTTTCCCTCTATGTTTGCTGCCATAATATGAAGTAGCTGTCACTTGCATCCACACAGATTCTACAATAAGACTACTTCTGTTCCCAGGTAAGTTAAACATTCAAGATACTGCCTGCCATCATTAAGTTACTCCTAGAACTTTATATCACAGAAAAAAAAAAAAGGAATGAAGCTTGAAGCGCCACTCCAAGCAAGAGGATCTCTCCCCCCCCGGTCATTAGAAATAGGGGTGCTGGCGTCCTCAGTCATCCAATGGTGACATAACTTATAAACATTGGGGACACCACTCTCCTAGCCTGACCTGAATGTAGTTTAAGTGCTAGGCGGCCTCAGCCAGCGTTACTTCGTCAACCATGCCTCAGACGCATTTTGCTCCACCCACTGGGGGTTAGTTATAGAGTTCTATGACTAAGTCCCCAGTGGGCGGGGTGAAAGGCATCAGGGGAGGCAAATTTAACATGTCCCAGTGCCTGTGAGGTTTTCAAAAGTGACGCAGGGGTAGTTTGTAGGGATGCACCGATCCGACTTTTTTGGTCCCGATCCCGATCTTTTGCTTTGTGAAATCGCCTATCCCGAGTCCGATCCGGAAGTACGGTTTTGTGAGCTTATAACAAAATAATACTTCCGGATTGGTATCGGTATTGGCAGATACCTTATAACATTGTGCATTCAAAATCTAAAATGTCATGGGTTTAGTCTTTAAGAGGTTAAACTTCCCTCCTCTGGCAGACAAAAGATACATTGTAATCATTGTGTTTACTTAACTGGGAGAGATGAAAGGCATTTGCAGGAGGCTTTTTTTTTTTTCTTTGACAGCTGTTCTCTGCTCCCTCACAAGCTATAAAGAGCAAAACCGGATCGGCCCGTGGATCTGTTAATTTTACCGATCCCCGATCCAGCTATTTTGCCCATATCGGGGCCGATATACGATCCGAATATCGGATCGGAGCATCCCTAGTAGTTTGGACCATGGTAAACCCTAAATGTAATATGCAACATGGTCGAAAAGGTGGAATTAGCCTTTAACATGCATTGATAAAGAAATGACAGTTCCCCTTTAAATCAGGATTGTATGGGGAGTTTTAGGAGTTGTGCTCAAACTCACATGTTCATCCAAAAACACGCGGGCTCTGATCACATCAAACAAACTTTACTTTAGGCAATGGAGTAAAAGGGCTGAACAAAGACTTCAGTGTAAATACAGATTGGTGCTGGAGTCCACATCTATTTAAAGGCTTTGCAGCTCTAAGCAAAATAAATGGTTCTCCAAATCCATAAATCAAACACACCTTCTATGCAGTGGTTATATGAGAGCACTTTGTGCATTAGAAGTATGCTCCAACCTCTAAATTCTGTGAACAAGCCCTTCCAGGTTCTACCTTAGTTGTGTGTAGGCAGGGAAGGAAAAACGTTTAACAGCTATACATACCATTGCACTTAGCAACTCCTGTAGATGGTCTCGCTCAATAGAAATTTCACGAAAGGCACTGAAAGCTCTGTTCACTTTGTCGCTCTCCTCTCTGCTGTTTTCTTCAAAACTGCCAGAAAGCTAAAAGTAAGTCGAGGAACAATAGCGAAGTTAAAAAAAGAGCAAGACGTGACGTTTGTAGCTATATTCTAAACCAGGGGTCTCCAAACTTTCTAAACAGAAGGGCCAGTTTACTGTCCTCCAGACTTTACGTAGGCCGGACTGTGGTCACTGGGAGTAGAAATTGTCCTGGCGTCTGTGGGAGTAAACAATGCACCTTTGGTATTGGGGTGAGGAATAGTGCCCCATCGCTGGTGTCAGTGGAAGGTCAGGTGCACCATCATTGGTGTCAGTTTCAGGAATGGTGCCCCATTGCTGGTGTCTGTGGAAGGTCAGGTGCACCATCTTTGGTGTCAGTTTCAGGAATGGTGCCCCATCACTGGTGTCAGTGGAAGGTCAGGTGCACCATCATTCGTGTCAGTTTCAAGAATGGTGCCCCATCGCTGGTGTCAGTGGAAGGTCAGGTGCACCATCATTGGTGTGAGTTTCAGGAATGGTGCCCCATCGCTGGTGTCAGTGGAAGGTCAGGTGCACCATCATTGGTGTTAGTTTCAGGAATGGTGCCCCATCGCTGGTGTCAGTGGAAGGTCAGGTGCACCATCATTGGTGTGAGTTTCAGGAATGGTGCCCCATCACTGGTGTCAGTGGAAGGTCAAGTGTACCATCATTGGTGTCAGTTTCAGGAACGGTGCCCAATCGTTGGCGTCAATGGGAAAAATAGTGCCTCATTGTTAATTTTAGTAACAGGAATTATGCCCCATTGCTGGGGTCATTGGAAGGAATAGTGTCTTGTATTAGTGGAAGGAAAAGTGCCTCAAGGACCAGATAAAGGAAAGCAAAGGGCCGCATCCAGTCCCTAGGTCGCATGTTGGAGACCACTGTTCTAAACCCACAACACACCAGCTATTACAACAAATGCAAAATTAGGAAGAACACGATTGTTGGTTACAAATTTGCATATGTAAATCAGTTGAAGTTTATTTTAAAGTCACGCAAGCATCTCATAAAATGCAATCTTAAAGAAAGGGCTCAGGGGTGCTGCATACCGCCACCTATAGAAGTCAGCGGTTGTATGCAGCTATACACGTGTATACGGAAGTACCGGTGTAAACACCCATATGTGTACAACCCTGGTACTTGCGTATGACTGCGTACAGCCACTGACTTCTATAAGCAGCAGTATATAGTACCTGTAGGCTACCTGGTGGGGAAATATGCTGGAGTGTATAGAATTTACACTATACAGCCAGATACAGCATTGACCAAAAGCCCTCATGCCATGGCCATGACACCCTATGCATATATCTTTTATACAGCTATGTGATCAGTGATAATAAACTTGATATGGATATAAAAGCAATTGTAACTATATGGCTGAAAATTAGATTAAACACTGATTAAAAGTACTAATTTAAGCACAGGTGGATTGCAGAAGAATGGCTTTACCAGTAGAAGTCCACAAAACAAAAAAAAGTACCAACCATACAGTATTGCATTTACACCCTATTCCAAATTATTATGCAAATTATATTTTTCTCATTTACCTAAATAATTGATGTAAATAACAGTCAGCATAATTCACACGTTATCAACTATTAAGAGTACAATTCAAATGTTATTGAAAAAAACCTCCTAATGATAACAGTATTTTTTTAAAACATAGAAAAACTTACAATGCCCTGTTCCAAATTATAACGCACAGTAAGTTTCAAAACACTTTAAGGCTCGGTTCACACATCAGCGATGGCAGACATCGCATGTGATTCGGAGCGCACTGCTCTGAAAATCACATGCAATGTCTGTGCGATGCAAATTCAGTCATACAGATAGTATGGCTGAATTTGCATCGGATTCGGCACAAACATGCACAGGACCCTTTTTTGGGTCCGCAGCAGAATTGGATTGCATGGTGGTTCACACCTATGCGATCCGATTCATGTCCGAATGTCAGATCGCACTGCGATATGTGAACTAATCAGGGGGTGTCATTAACTTTGAATGGACACCCCCAGCAATTGGCATATGGCAATGTGAATTGCCTGTGCTGGGAATGCAATGCGGGAACCCGCAGTAGATTTGCAGGGTTCCCACATCGCATAAGTTTGATACAAGAGAAATGGCCGTACACCAAACAATGGCTCACGATAAAAGGCTTTACTTAACAAGGATGCAAGGTATAGCAAAATGGATGGTAGACATGTTTCACACGACTCACAGCGTGCTTGTTCACTACGGATCGATCCCCCACTGAGAAAACGGAGTCCGTCTGACAGACTCCAAGTGTGAAAGAGCCCTTAGGAGTCCGTTTTTCTCAGCGGGGGATCGATCCGCCGATCCCCGCTGAGCAGGAGGTCGACAGCTGTGTCTCCGCGCTGTGTGCAGAGACACAGCTGTCAGTTCCCCATGCATCTCTATGGGGGAAATCAGATGGGAACGGACCATCAGTCCGTTCTCATCCCATCCCATCCCATGACGGATCGGATGTCAGCGGACATGTCTCCGCTGACATCCGATGCCCCATAGGGATGCATGGGGGGACCGTTAAGATCCTCAAAAAAAAAAAAAAAAAAACGCAGGTCGCTCCTGGTCGCCCCAAAGAAGCTCCGGACCCTTTTTCTAAGTCGTAGCGACTTGTGTCGCTCCTATTAGAACGGGTCCACAGCTTCTCTATGGCAGGCGACCTACGGCGACCAGGTCGCCTGACAGGTCACCCCAGTGTGAACGGGGTCTTAAATAGAATTTGTATAATAATTTGGAACAGGGTGTAAAGCTAGATTACAACCAAAAAAACTTTTCTTTTTTGGTAGAGTCAAGAACAATTATTGCTTTTGTAAAGTTTTTATTGCTGTTCATGTCCACACTGAAAGTAGAGCTATAGGCAAAAGTCTTTTTTTACATTTTGGACAGAGTAAAGCCTCGTACACATGCACCGATTGTCGGCCGACCGATCAGCCGTCTTTTGTCCAGTGTTGTTGTGTTGGTTGAAATGTGCTCTAGACTGCACACGAATTTTGTCGGCCAACAACAACCAACTGCAGAAGTGATGTCATGTGCTGGTTTACTTTCCATGTGTTTTTTCTTCTCTGAGCATGCCCAGTCTTGCTCATCTGACTTTTGTCTGCCGAAATCTGTACTGACTGACGAACAATCGGCCGTTCTGGTGACGGCCAACAAAAATTTTATAGCATGCACACCAGATTTTGTTCGGCCGAAAAGTCGCAGTCGGTTGTCGGAAGCATCATGCTAACAAGCCGACAATCGGCCGATCGGACGTTGGCCGAAAACTTACGGCCAACAATCGGTGCGTGTGTACGAGGCTTAAGAGAGGGTTATAACTAGTGATCGACAGATTATCGGCAAAGCCGATATGTCAAGTGGCAATATGCACTTTCCCCTATATATCGGAATCGGCCTTTTGATTTACCGATATTGCCGATATTTCAGGAAAGTGCATGTACCGGGGTGATGCCTGCAACTAGATGCATCACCCCGGTACCGGTGTCCATAGCCGACGGTCGGCTGTCTTGTAATGACAACCAATGCGGCTGAGAAGCCGCTCGGGTGTCATTCCAAGGAGCGGGAGGGGACGCCCGGGTCTCCTGTCCCACAGAATCCTACCTTCACTGCCGGCGTCTGACCGGGTCTCCATTTCTTTGAATTCGGCGCCACCGAGTACCCGGAAGTGATGTCATGACATCACTTCCGTGTACTGGCGGCGCCAAATTCAAAAACTTACAGCATTCAAAACAGCCAAGCTTGGCGTTTTGAATGCAGAGGAGGGGTCTTTTAGACCCCAAGATCCCTCCACCACAGTACCTGTAGACAAAAAAAAAAAAAAAAACAATATTGGCGTTAAAAACAGGAGGGCAGATTTCCCCTCCTGTCCCATAGCCAAAACAGGAAGTGAGAGGAAATGCAAAGAAAAAATCTCTTGGGGACCCCCAAGTCACCAGAACTAGTGTCCCTAGTGGAAGGATTTTCTTTTAATTTTCACTTTCAATGCTAATGGCAAAAAGTGAGGATGAATCTCCCTAATGGAGGCACAGATATCATTAATAGCTGACAGGAAGTTCTAATCCATCTCCCCTCTGTCCAAAACTAAAGAAGAAGTTTTGCCTTTATTTATCCTTGGAGATTTCACCTCACTTCCTGTCCTTGTGACAGAGGGGAGCTGTTGTCACAGGGAGACATTACCAACAGGACCAGAAGACACAAACAGTGATAATCACCTGACATGGGTTCTAAGGCTGGTCATACACACAGATCTATTTCCTTAGGCCTACAGGCTGAACAAAAAAAAAAAAAATCTAACAAATTCCTCCATTCACACTATACAGCAAGGATGGGTGAATCTCCTACTGAGGCTATTATGGTCAGACAACCGATACCAGCTGCTGTCAGAATAGCTAACAGGAGGCTGCATATGATTAGATTTAGGTGTGATTTCGGCTGACAATTTGTCACCTGGCTCTTCAAATTTTCAAAGAAAGGATGTCAGGCGGAAGAAACCAGACAAAATTTATTTACTGTATAGCCAGCTTAACTCTTCCAATTTTACTGAAAAAAGATTTCCCTTCACTTCTTGTCCCAAAAAGAAAAAGTGAAATCTCTCTGAGAAGAACACGGAGAGATTTACTAAAAATTGGATTTTTGACTTACCGTAAAATCCATTTCTCTGATGTTACTTGACGGACACAGCTCCTTGTATTCATAACCATTGGGTTATACTGCCCCCTACAGGAGTAGGACACTAGGCAGAAAAAAATTCTGGCTACACCCATGGGCAGTCCCCAGGGGGTATACGCCCTCTCTCTGCTATAGCCACTCAGTTTTGTAACAAGCAGTGTCAGGAGAATATTAAATTCTGCAGAGGGGTGGGTGCTGTGTCGGTCAATAAACATCAGAGAAATGGATTTTACAGTAAGTCAAAAATCCCATTTTCTCTTTCATTCATTGAGGAACAATGCCCTTGATATTCTTAACCATTGGGATGTCCCAAAGCAGTGTTAAACACGAGGGGAGGGAACAACCGAAAAATTCTCAAGGCTAAATATTAGCCAACCAAGCAACAGGGGCTCAACCAAACAACCAGAGCCCACTTGAACAAAACAATACACCTTCAAAGAGGATCAGGTCCTCTTAAATAGCAGCTGGAAAACCTTGCGGCCAAAGGAAGCATCCGCAGATGCCAACATATCCACTTTAGAAAACTTTGTAAAAGTGTGCACTGACGATCAGGTGGCCGCATTGCAAACATGTCTCACCGACACCTGAAGGAATAGGCCTGAACCACCGTCTGTCTGATCCATCTGGAAATGGTCGCAGAGGAAGCAAACAACCCAGGTCTATCCATGAGCACAAATAGAGTCCGACTTCCTGAAAGACTACGTAGCTGCAAGGTACACCCTAATAGCCTGGACCACATCCAAGGCAATTTCCTTCGTATATTTAGGCCTGGGACACAGGGAACGCAACACAATGTCTTCAATCAAATGAAAATCAGAGACAACCTTTGTAGGGAAAGACAGACAGGGGCAAAGAACCACCTTATCCCTGATCATCATGTAAGATGAATGACAGGATAACACCGCCAGTTCCGACACCCTGCGCGCAGAAGCGATAGCCACTAAAAAGGCTACCTTCTGAGACAACATAAGCAGGTGAATCTCCCGAATATTTTCAAAAGGAGGCTTCTGCTAAGCTGGAAGCACCAAATTAGGATCCCAAGGCAGCAACTGAGCCTGCACTGGAGGAACCAAATGTCGGACACCCTGAAGAAAGGTACGCACCAGGGATTGTGTGGCCAAAGGTCCTTGAAAGCAGATCGCCAAAACAGACACCTGGCCCTTGATGGTACTCAAGCCAATTTCTGTTCAACCCCCCCCTCCCCCCATTGAAGGAAGGTAAAGATCCGAGACACGGAGAATGAGCGAAGAGGAACCCCAAGAGACTCACACCATGCAATGTACGTCTTTCACGTACGATGGTAGATCTAGATCTTCCTAAAAGTAGATTTCCTAGCTTTCAACAGGGTAAGAAGCACCAACTCAGACAAACCCCTATCCTTTAGCACCTGGCGTTCAACAGCAAAGTCGTCAAAGCCAGCGTTTGTAAAGCAGGATGGAAAAAAAATTGGTCCTTGGGACAGAAGATTCTCCCTGAGAGGAAGCTTCCAAGGTACTACGTCAGCAACCAGCCGCACCAGATCGGCGTACCAAGCCCAGCAAGGCCAGTCCGGAGCCACTAAGATGACCGGAATCCCTTCTGCCTCAATCCTGCCTAGAAGTCTGGGCAGAAGCTTGAGAGGGAAGGCATAAATCAGCTGATACTGACCCCAGGGGGCCACCAGCGCGTCTGTGGGGTCCGCCAGAGGATCCCTTGACCGAGCCACAAACCTCTGCACCTTTCTTTTGAGCCGAGACGCCAACAGCTCCACCTGGGGAGTACCCTACCGAAGACACAGCTGATGAAACACCTTCGGATGAATGGACCACTCCCTGTGGTCCAACGCCTGCCGACTGAGATAATCCACCTGCCAATTTTCTACCCCGGGAATGTGTACGGTGGAGAGGGCTGGAACTAACCGTTCTGCCAACCTTAGAATGCCAGCTACCTCCAGAGCCGCAAGGCACTTCTTGTGTCCCCTTGATGATTGACCTAAGCCACCGCCGTGGCATTGTCCGATTGAATGCGCACTGGACAACCCTGAAGATGATCCGTCCAATGACCCAGACACAGTTTGATCACTCAGAGTTCTAAGACATTGATCGGTAGTCTGGACTCCTCCAGCGTCCAGATCCCCTGAGCAGAATGCTTGCCGAGGACACCTCCCCAGCCGCACAGGCTGGCATCCGTGGTGACCACAGTCCAATACAAGGGGAGGAAGGATTTTTCCCAGCCGAAGCGCTGAAGAATGAAGCCATCCCCATTCCCCCTACTCAGCCATATCTGATTTTCTAGAGATCGGGGAGACTTGTCCCATTTAGTCAGAATCTTCCTTTGCAGGGACCTCGTATGCAACTGTGCAAACAGAACTGCCTTGAAGGTAGACACCATCAGGCCCAGCACCCGCATGCAAGTCCGGAGGGACAACCATCTGTTGGACAGCAGGAAATGCATTGCAGCCTGAAATTTCTGGAGTTTGTCTAGAGGAAGGAGGAGTCAGGCCCAAATAGTCCAGCTTTGTGCATGGAACCAGAGAAGACTTCTGAAAATTCAGAATCGATCGGAACACCCGCAGTGTCGGGATTGTGATCTCCAGGTTGTCCACCAGAGCAGAGGGACACTATGCTCGCAGAAGGAAATCGTCCAAGTAGTCCAGTACCACGATCCCCTGTTGGCATAGCAAGGCTAGCACGGGGACTAACACTTTTGTGAAGACCCGAGGAGCAGAGGCGAGACCAAAGGGTAACGCCACAAACTGATAATGCTCCTCTCCCACAGCAAAGAAAACGCTATTGATGGGCACATATTGGAATGTGAAGGTAGGCATCCTTTATAACGATAGAGGCGAGGAAATCCTCCTTACACAGGGATGCAATCATCGTTCGAATGGACTCCATTCTGAACTTCTGTACCCGCACAAAGCAGTTTAGCGCTTTGAGGTCCAGGATTGGACGCACTTTGCCTTCTTTCCTGGGGACTGTAAACAGGTTTGAGTAAAAACCCTGAAACGTTCCCAAATCGGAACCTGGGACAATCCCCCCCTTGAAGGAACAGGTCTTGTACCACCCCAAAAAGGCCCTGATGCATCCAAGAGGCATCACAGATAAACTGCAGCCCCTGGACCAGTTGGTCCGCCAGCTCAGCAAAGGCAGGGGGGAGCTGTTCCCCCTCCAGGTCAAGGCGTAAGAGCTTAGCCCACTCGGTCAGTTTGTGACACCAGGGCAATGGTGAACACCGACCTCAGTGCCGAACCAGCCAGAGTGTACATATGGAGGGCCACAGCCTCCACCTTTCTGTCAGCCGGATCCTTAAAGGCCAGGGACTCTTCAACCAGAATTATGGTTGCCTTGTTTAATCTGAAAAGCGGAGCGTCCACCACCGGTGGCACAGTCCACTTCTTAAGAAGAGACTCCTTATAGGGGTAACGCCTAGTAAAGCGCTTAGGGACCCCATTGGGATGCTTTGGTCATCCCCACTCCTTAGCGACATTCAAAATAAGCAGGGAAAGGAAACCCCTTGGCCACTCTGGATGGCTTGGGAGTGCCAAAGGGTACCTACGCCTCCCGTCATAGCTTCAGCTGTGTCCTCCATCTTCAGGGTCTCACGCACAGATACAATCAGTGCATCCACAAGCGCCTTGTTGTGCGCGGTCGCAGACGTGGAGGAGTCATCCTCACTATCAGAGGATTCCAGGCGTGTGGTTGCAGGCCCAGCAAGGTGACCCACGTGCACGGCAGCCGAATCAGATTTAGGATCTGATGAGACAGATGAGGCAGGGGGAGGCGGGGGTGCGCTTTTTGCAAGCCCCTCCCCGGCAAGCCACCTCCACCCGGGACTCCAAGACCACTGTCAGTGGATGGTTGGGACCCGGAGGGCCCCGCAGCCTCAGGTGGGGAAATGTGCTCCAAAAGACTCCATAAGTCACCAGGGGGACCCCACAAAAAGGTGTAAAACACTGCTATGGGATAACCCCCACCAAGCTGGCAGCACCAGCCGGTCGCCAGGCACAAAGCACCAAGCGATCCTCAGCAGAGAGGGCGAGGACCCCACCAGACTCACCACTCGCAGAGACAGCCACCAGGATAATCTGCACGACACGTGCGGCGATCAGGAATTAAAATGATTCAGGAGTCAGCACCAGAGGATAAGGAGGGGCTCCCACCGCCGAAATTGCTGTCCACAGAGCTCCCCTGTCATGGCCGGTGCTATTTTCAATGGCAATGCACAGCAAAATGGCCATCGGAATACACAAACATGGCCGCCATGTATAGAACACACAGGCTACAACACAATGGCAGCCCCACGCAACACCACGAGGCATACAGGGACCCTGGGATTGGGAGACCAGGCCTCAAGGACAGATCCAGGCAGGACCGGGGTCCCCCACCAGGTACAACCCCCCCCCCCCCCCACAGTTGATAATCAGGTCGCCCCCACCAGGTACAACCCCCCCCCCGGCCCCCATCACCAGTTAGCGCCCTGCCCCCACCCCAGGAAAGTGGCCAGACAACCCAAACAGCCCCAGTGTATGTGCAAAGGGGAGGCAGGATGAGGGACCCGGCAAGAGGGGGAGATGCCTGTGGGAAGGAGGGGAACCGGGGGTCCGACCGTCCAAAGGAGGGGCCCACGTCAACCCTATAACCCTCCAGGGGGAGAGGAAGGATAGCTACTCACCATACCAGGAACCAGGTGGGCACCGCTCCAGACAGAACCCCTCTCCATCAAAATGGGAGGCTCTCAGCCAGGAGGAAAACTGCGACTCAGGCCGAGACCCAGTTGTATGTAGCCTCACAAGGTGTTTAACTCGCAGGCCAGCCTCCGTCCAGTGGGGCTAATGTTGCGGCCGACCTAGCGCGGAGCTGAGGTCTACGGCACTCGCTGGTCAGACTGGGGTGACCACTGGATCTAGATTATCCAGCCCGTCACCCAGTCCGGCAGTTGATTGTAGATCTCATAGGAAAAACCCAGGGAGAAAACATTTTCTATCTAAAAAATTTTGCCAGGACCAAAGATCCCAGCAAGGAACTAGGTCCTTACTCCTGACTAGGCAGAAAAAAAAAAGAACTGAGTGGCTATAACAGAGAGGGGATTATACCCCCTGGAACTGCCCATGGGTGTAGCCAGAATTTTTTTCTGCCTAGTGTCCTACTCCTGTAGGGGGCAGTATAACCCGATGCTTATGAATACCAGGAGCTGTGTCCGTCAATGAATGTAAGAGAAACTGGTGCACTCAGAATCTAGTACAGCTGTACATGGTAGCCAATCAGCTTCTAACTTCAGCTTGTTCAGTTAAGCTTTGGCAATAAAACCTGGAAGCTGGTTGGTTTCTTTTCAGAGTTGCACCGGATTTTGCACCCTGCAGTTTCAGTAAATAATCCCCACAGTCTGCAATAAAAGCCAAGTATAGGCTCTATCCCTTTCTCACTCCCTGAAAGAAAAAATAAAGTTTTGCCTGGAGACCGGTATTACTTTAAGGGGGCTTTATATATTTGAAGTGTTATCTGAAAATGATAATAAATCGTACATAAACGTTCTGTACACTGGTGACATTTTTTCCTATATAAAATCTTGTCACAAATAGACATCAGAGAAGTATCAGGAAAAAGTTTGGTCTTTATTGACCCTTTTTTGATGTCTGTTTACAGGAAGCTCTGCCAGGACAAAGTGTATATTTTTAACCAGGAGACAAACCATTGTCCTTGCTGTCCTACTTTTCTCTGTCTCTACTCTGGACCTTAGATTGTCAGCTCCTTAAAGCAGACTGATGTGAATGTAGGGCATGTAAATTGTCAGTGCTATATAAATATCTATATTAAATAAACACCTGTAATACCCATAGCAGCAGGGGACAGGGTTTTCGACTCAGTCTGTGGCTGCTTTCTAAAGAAATAGAACTGTAAGGCTGGCCATACATGTGTCAAATTTCGAAGGGGGAAAAAAAAAAAAAAAATAAAAATCGCACCTTCAAATAATCGTTCAATTTCTGACCATTAGTGGGGCCGATTTTCGTGTAGCCATCCAATTGGAGTGATTGGTCATATCAGAAATTTTTTGAAAAACAAACCAATTTCTAGTCAATGATGGGAGAATCGCGCGGGAAATATAATCGAAAAAGAAATGCGCATGAGCTGTGACCTAGAGAGAAAAGAATATCTCCAGCCATGAATTTCTTTCCATAACAGCATGAGGTGAAATTGAAGGCTTGGCTGGTTGAATTTTTAAAATCAATGGTGGCATCATCGGACATCAAAATGCAAGGAATTCAACACATGTATGGACTGCATAAGACTTTGCTTTGATGCACCTAGAACGTATTTACCGTATATACTCGAGTATAAGCCGAGTTTTTCAGCACATTTTTTTGTGCTGAAAACGTCCCCCTCGGCTTATATACTCGAGTCAAGAAAAAAAAAAAAGTCCCTGGCTGCTCCGACGCGCTTAAGCTTTAAAAATGCCGCCGCCTGGCGCATACATGTCACCGCGCAATGCGCCGCCGCCGCTCGGGACAGGCCGGGAATAGCTGAAAGTATACGAGGGGCGGCGGCGTGTGCGCAATGACGTGTTGGCGCCGGGCGGCGCCATTTCTAAAATGAAGGGGCCTCTGGAACAGGTAAGTGAAACAGCTGCACTACCTGCCATTATGCAGGGCTGCGGGCATACTACAAGGGATGCAGTGCTGCGGGCATGGTCCACCTGTACCATGCCCACAGCACTGCATCTGATGTAGTATGCCCACAACCCCGGATCTACTTGTTCCATGCCAGTCACCCTGCATTCTCCTGTACCATGCCAGTCACCCTGCATTCTCCTGTACCATGCCAGCCACCCTGCATTCTCCTGTACCATGCCAGCCACCCTGCATTCTCCTGTACCATGCCAGCCACCCTGCATTCTCCTCTACCATGCCAGTCACCCTGCATTCTCCTGTACCATGCCAGTCACCCTGCATTCTCCTGTACCATGCCAGTCACCCTGCATTCTCCTGTACCATGCCCGCCGCCCTGCATTCTCACCCTAGGCTTATACTCGAGTCAATCATTTTTCCCATCTTTTTGTGGTAAAAGTAGGGGCCTCGGCTTATACTCGGGTCGGCTTATACTCGAGTATATATGGTAGTTGAATAAAACTGAAAGTGCAGCTGGGCTTTAGGCTCGGGTTTACACTGCTGAGACAGCAAAGTCGTATGACTTTGCTTGTGATTTTGCCCTGCAACTTCCTTCTGACTTGGATGCTATTTAGGAGCCTGTTCAAGGAGTGAATTCACACCCAAGTTGGACCAAAGTAGTGTAGGAACCTTTTCTAAAGTCGGGGCCACTTGTGTATTATCAGGTAATACAACTCTTATAGGGAAACATTGAATTTGACATGTCATGCAACTTGGGGTCTCACAAGTCGGATTCCATGTTGCAGCAATGTGAACGGGGCCTAAAAGTGAGTTCACCCTTTGCCACATGGAGAATGTCTTAGAATATCTTAGCCTATCCTCCTCCTATTAACCTATCCTCACTTACAAAGAAAGCAAACATAGATTACATTTTTAGGCAATCCAAGGCAAAACCATGTGTCTCCTGTAAATTGTACCTTATCCTCCATTTGTCTTAGCCTTCTCTTTAAAGTGCAATTCTCCCTTTCAGTATCCTTCAGTCGTTTCTTTATGTCTTCATATGCTGTGACCAGTGCAAAGTGTGAGGCCACAGATGCCTCCCCGGAGGACGCAGAAAAAGGAGTGTCTTGATCTCTCCCCTTCGTAAAGTCTTCTTTTTCATGATTCAGAATACAAATATCATCATCAAGTAGGGAATCCATGATCCTGGGAAAAAAAAATGAAGTCGGTCATTCTCCCCACATGATATACCACGTGCACATAAGAAAACATTGTGCTACTACTTCGGTATTTAACAAAAAATTAAATAAAACATTGCTGTCTTAGTCATAGGGGCTATGAGACTGCATTCTTCAAGGGCCAAGTCACGCTTGTGAATTACAATAATGAGAGGTAAAATGCACAATCCATGAATACATGGCAGCGCATTCATTCTAAATGGCAACCAACGCATTCGTTCATTAGTGGTCATACTGTGCCCTGCGTCAGAAATAATGGTCCATGTGTTTGAGGGGGGCTTTGTTAAATAAATGGGCTAACCTTAAACTCAGGAAACGTACAGTGCTAAGGGCTCGTTCAATAGGTTTTTTTTTATGTGCCCCTATTATACCATAGTGATCTCACCGCTGCTACACAATACAACCCGTTTTAGCATACGGGCTGGTGTGCATAAGCCCTAAAGTTTGACTGGGCCCAAAAAAAAGGTTGGTCTATATTCCCATAGACCAGTGATGGCAAACCTTGGCTCCCCAGATGTTTTGGAACTACATTTCCCATGATGCTTATGCACTCTGCAGTGTAGGTAAGCATCATGGGAAATGTAGTTCCAAAACAACTGGGGTGCCAAGATTCGCCATCACTGCCATAGACAAACAGGGCTAGTCATTAGCGGGTGCAGCAGCGACTACCAGCTGAATACTGGACACATCACAGATCAATGCACATATTCGCCAGCACACCATGGATCTTCAAATGTTGTCCAAAACTTTTATTGCTTGCACATCGCAACAAAACAAGTGCAATGTTTCAGAGCTGCACAGGATCCCTTTGCCAGGCATGTGTGGGCCAAAAAAAGAACACATGATAAAAGTATGCTTTGATGCACTTTTGGCTAATTTCTTGTTTATTACAATAAAATATATGAAACCACTCTAGAAAGACAAGAGGAGACCCGGTACTTGGACTTTCAGGATTTTAGGGTCAGTTTTCAAAGGTATAAGGCAAACTACCATAACAAGTATTGTTTAGAGCAGGGTTTCTCAACAGGAAAGCCATTTAAGTTTCTCCAGGGTGCCGCAAATACAGGCTCTGGACAAGTGTCATGAGTTAGGAAGCAGGAAAGGGTAGCCGCTCAGGTGTATGTCTGAAAACCTGGTGCAGGTCGGAGCCGTAATCCGGAAGCTTGCAAAGTGTGAGAGGATTGACCGCACTCTGGTAGAGATATTTCTTGAAATCAAAGAGGTTTCCTTTATTGTTCCAATAAAATCAAGTGACAGACAGTGTACAAGCAGACAAAGGTTAACGCGTTTCACATTACCGTGTGGTTATGAGTAAGCGACTGGTAATGTCGTGAAACGCGTTAACCTTTGTCTGCTTGTACACTGTCTGTCACTTGATTTTATTGGAACAATAAAGGAAACATCTTTGATTTCAAGAAATATCTCTACCAGAGTGCGGTCAATCCTCTCACACTTTGCAAGTGTCATGAGTTGCCATGGTACGGACAGGCCAGCCCCCAGCACCATAACAACCAATGACACTCTAGGGCAGGCTGCACTACGTCATTTGTTGCTATAGCACTGGCGGCTGGGCGACAATGTTCAGGCACTGCACCTTTAGACAATCAGAGATGTCACCCAGGACAGGACTATGGACACCTCCCCTTTTCCATTTCTCCAGAACATAGACAGGAGGGGTTCTACACTTCTTAGAGATAGTTTATCAGCATGTATGGACCCTTGTTTGCATGAGATGTCTAATAAAGAGGAACTGCAGTCTGCTCACATAAATTTGTAAAAAAAAATATATCTTTGCTATTCTAAAGCTTCCCTCCAACCGTTTTGCATATTATTTTATATATATAGACTGCGATTCTGTACTTGCCAAATATGCTGCAGAAATCTCCCTACACCAAGTCTGGCTGCAGTCATTTTAACTGTGGGCAGCTGAAGCGGCTGACTGTTCACTTCCTGAATTTATGCAAAAACAGACACACAGAGGCACACACACACACAAACAACACTGCTGGCCTGGACATTTCTCCTCTCTTGATGAATACTCATGGATCTGTGCAGTCTCCTCTTATCTCCGCCCTCATCCAGCCCCCTTCAGCTGACCCTTGTTGGCAAACTCTCACAAGAGTGAGAGAGAGAGAGAGTTGTGCATGATGTCATTAGCCTAGGCCCTCGGCTAACGGCCAGACAAGAAAGAGGAAGAAGTGGGCTGTATTAGGTATTTACTGGCAAAAAAAAAAAAAAAAAAGGTCTACTATCCAAAGTTAAAACAACAAGGGCAGAAGATTTAATAGATTGAAAGATGAAAAAATATATGACTGAAGAGCCGCTTTAAATTATTAATTAGAGATATTGTCAAACTTAAAAATTACATATGTGATTTAGGCTGCCCACACCATGGTTCTTCTAAGTACATTGTGGAACATTCAGTAAATACCCAAGCATGCCAACAGGATCATTATATAGCAAATTCCTTTCTTCTTTCTGCCTTGAAATCACCAAAGCATTGCCTCCAATGCTGCTGTTTTGGCTGCTTAGATGCTGGCAACACACTTATAAGGCTCCATGTACATGGGACGCTGGAAATGGTCGTTTAGGAGCAGTTGGGCATTTTTTTCAGAAGCCCCTGAACCCTTCTACATTTTATCTTATCTGTCCATGTACACCAGGTCGTTTACAGTCATTTGCAGGCAGTTGCGTTCAGGGACTTTTTTTAGAACGCAATTATTTGCGTTCGAACGTGTGTTTCCCGGCGTTTCAAACGCACAAACGCGTCCGAACGCGTCTAAACGCGTCCGAACGCGTCTGAACGCGATGACCCGCGTTTAGCGTTCGCGTTTTTCCATTTTAAAGGGGAATAATTTTTTTGACCTCTAGGAACGCTTCTAAACGCAAACGCCCCTAAACGCCGCTAAACGCGGGTACAAACGCGACCGAACGGACGTTTCAAATGTCCTAAAAATTCCAGCATTCAAAGGGACTTTTAATAACGTCCCGTGTACATGGAGCCTTAGAGAACAGCCATGCCTAGCTCTCCGCACAGCCTGGTGGACTGACAGCACCACTCAATCTGCAGGGCAGATGGGTTGTGTAGACCAACTCAGTCCAACACAGAAACAGGGCAACATGTCCTACTGCTTCAGTTCATCCAATTCTAATACAAATTAGGCTAGGTTTCAATTTTGCACAGTGCAGCACATTTCGATGCTGGACAATGTATTGCAATGTGCTGTTGCGCACATCAATGAGAGGTCAATGCTAATCCTTATAAGACATTGGGCATGCCAACTTGCATTGCAGTGAAAGTAAAAAGACAAGAGGTTTTCAATGGAGTTTAAGTTTCTGAAAATATTTTAAATGAGAGTAGATGACTTAGCTACTACTATCACAGATCCTGACTTCTCTGATACCTTCTTTTTACTGTCCCCAAGCCAGGGATTTGCTATTACTTATTTGGCTATGAGACAGGAACTGAAGGTAAATCTCCACAATGGGACACAGATGGCAAATGAGAAAAAAAATGCTCTTTTTACAAGGCAGCCGAACCTGTAAGTCCCTTGCCTCCTCCTTTGACCTAGTCTTCCATTTTTATTGTTTAACACTCATTTGCATTGTTTGATATACGGTAACTCCCGCAGGGTTCAGTAACTATTACCAAGGGAGTTCTGTTCACCTCGTGGTTGACGCAAATCCATGAAAACAGAACGTGAGCACAAAGAGAGCACCCCCATTTTAGCGAAGGGTCTCGGATACTTTTTCTTGCTTCCAACATCCTAGAAAATGTCAATAAAGCGAAGTAATGGCATTTAAACAAGCCTGAAGAGCAAACAAAGTCACAAAACCTGTGCATGACCAAATCAATAGCACAGCTATTTTCAGAAGAAGCTTCCGTCCAAATTCAAAGTGCTAGTTAAATTAAAAATGAACAATTCTCTGGTAATCATCAATACAAACTGTTCTTAAAGCTGAACTCTAGGAGGCATATTGCCAAAACTCTAAGTCCAGCATGTCTCCTCTCTTGCGTACATTTTTTAGGTTTCGGTCCCAAGTCTATCTCCTACAGGGGACTTGGGTGACTTTTACCGGCTTCCACAAAGTGTTTTGGGACAGAATGGTAGCCTTCTCCCTTAAAGTGTTACTAAACCCAGGACCCTGCATTCACTATATCTGGTCTCCCACAGTACACAGAACCTGGAAATGCAATTATTTTAGTAAATATAAACTGCTAAATACTTTTTATCATCCGTGGTATATAGCAGTCTTGTGACTTCTATCAGTGTCCGGCTGAGCACTGGTTAAGGCTTATAGGAGGAGTTTTCATTCTCCTCTATGACCCTCTGTCTGGACAGTGCTGATTGGCCCTGTGCTGATCACATGCACCCTCCCCCTAAAAAAAAAAAAAAAAAAAAAAAAACTCTCTAGCAATACACACCAAAGTGAGCATGTGCAGAGCACCTCCAAGGCTCTGTTCTATCAACAGATGGATTGGGGACAGTAAGGGGAGGATCAGAGAAGACAGGATCAAACAGCCTTTTTACACAATGTGCAGGATTAACTCCTTAGGTACAACAGTGAGTATAACAAGCATGCTTTATTTACTGCATATACAGACTGATTTTACGGTTGTGGGTTTAGTAACACTTTGAATTGATATTAAAACCTTTTTATGGCACTTTTAATAGCTGATATAATCACTTACTGATTAAAGTAGAACTGTAGGCAAAACCTTTTTCTTTTAATTTTGGATAGAGTAAGAGAGGGTTATAAGCCCCGGTTCACACTTATGCGATGCGGGAAGGCTGCGAATTCACAGCCTGTTCCTGCATTGCAAACGCACCCCCGGCAGTTCACACTGCCATATGCGATACGCTGGGGGTGTCAATGTAATCTTAACGACACCCCCAGTTTCACACAGGATCGGATCGCACAAGTGTGAACTGCTGTGCGATCCGATCCTGATGCGGCTGCCAAAAAAGGGTCCTGTGCGAATTTAGCCATACAAAGTGTATGGCTAAACTAGCAACGCACAGCCGATCACATGTAATGAAGGAGCAGTGCGCTCCGACATTACATGCGAACGCCGCAGCCGCAGTAATGTGAACCGAGGCTAAATCACTGTTAGATTTTATTTTTTTCATCATCTGTGTCCCATTGTGGAGATTTACCTTCAGTTCCTTTCTCATAGCCAAGTAAGAGCAAATCCCTGCAAAATAAGGGAATCATTTTTTTTTTAAAATAACAAACGAGTTATACCTAACCTGCTTTGTGCGCCCGATCCTTCTCTTCTCAGGTCCCCCACTGGTCCTCCTGGCCACTCCTGCCGAGTGCCCCCAGAGCAAGCAGCTTGCTGTGGGGGTACCCAAGCCTGCTCGCTCCTGAGACTCTTCCCTGCATGTCCATTTACACACAGAGCCGTGGCTCGGCCCTGCCCCTTCTCACTCATTGAATCACTGGCTGTGATTGACATTGATTCAGCCAATGAGGAGGGAGAGTCCCCGGAGACCTGAGATCGCTGAATTGAGATGGGTCACAGGCAAGTATTAGGGGTGCTGCTATACACAGAAGGGTTTTTACCTTAACGCATAGAATGCATCAAAGGATAAATCCACCATAAAAACTAAAATCCCTGCATCTATAGACCTCCACGATCTAACACTAACCTATCGAGTCCTTAAAAGAAGAAATCAGTATACAAACCTTATTTGAAGCTGATTTAATCCCGATCTCCAGCAGCAGAAGCTCTGCAGAGGACGCGGCTGTGAAATGAATGGGGAGTGACGTCACCCATAGACTTACTTATAGGGCTTCCATTGTCGGATGTGTCCTCTGAACCCGCCTCCACAGCGAAGCCGTGGCTTACAGTATCTTCTCCAGGGCATTATCAAGGACAATATGTCAAGATGTCCTTGATGATGCCCTGGAGGAGGGGCAAAAACGCGTTGATGTAATTTCTGTTCCCGCAAACCAACAAAGTCACTTCCGTCCCCCGTGAACCCAGAAGAGCCTCATGGTTGTTTTATGCCCACTTTTGTCTGGAATTTTGTAAGTTGATTTGCATTTGCGCAATACTACACTATGAGTACCATTCTGCTTTATTGAGCTTGGTGGATAATAGAGCCGCCCCAAGAGTAACATTGCGAAGACCCGATCAAAGACGCTAAGAGGGCTGGTATTCATAACACCAGACACGAGCATGTTTGACCCCCAGACTGAAAAGCTGAGGGTCCATTTTCTGTAGTGAGTAGGGATACGAGAGGGGAGCGTGGCACACTTCACAGCAGGTTTACATGAAGCACTTCAGCACCTTTATATGGATTTTGGAGCACTGAGCACTTTATAAGAGATCTTTGGAAAGACTATGATTTAGTTTATGTTTTTTTGATCACATTATGGTATATGGGTACATTTTTTAATCAGCAAGCGCTGTATTATTATAATTGTAGTTCCTTTCAAGATCACATTTTTACACAAAATTCTTTACCATCTCAGAACCTTACCCATATTCTTTCCTAATACCTTTTTAATACTATGAAAAAAAAAACAAAAAAAAAACAATACCTAAATTTGGCTGGCTAGACCTGAGGGCCAGATGCTCGCATGCCACTTTGGTTAAAGTGGTTCCAAAGGCTTAAGGTTTTTTACCCTCATGCATTCCTTGCATGAAGGTAAAATCCTTCTGTGTACAGCAGCCCCCTCAAATACTTTTCGGAGCCCGATCTTCCTCCAGCGAAGTGCATGAAAGCCTTGGCTGTCAGAGACTCTTCCTCCTCATTGGCTGAGACAGCAGCAGGAGCCATTGGCTCCTGTTGCTGACAATCACAGCCAGTCAGCCAATGAGGAGAGAGAGGGGCAGAGCTGCAGCTCTTTCTGTGAATGGACACACAGATGTGGCTCGGGAATGAGGCTGCTTGGGTGCCCCCTTTTCAAGCTGCTTGCTCAGAGGGGACTCGGCACTGGGAGCGGCCAAGAACGCCAGCAAGGAACCTAGGAAGAGAAGGATCGGGGCCGCTCTGTGCTAAAACACTGCACAGAGCAGGTGAGTATGACATGTTTGTTATTATTTTATTTTTTTAAAGATGGAAGGAATGGGTCTACCTGATCCTAATGACTATTATGTGGCTACAGATTTGGACCAGGGCAGGTTTTGGATCCTACCATAGTCTATAAATTATTGGAGCAATTTGGAACAGTCATATGTTATCATGGGTAGTTTCCACTCCTTGCTCATGGTTAGTCCATTTATTACACAACAAATTTAGCATTAAATCACACAAGCATAAGCGTGGTTTTTGGAATTATTATCTCAAAGTGGCGCATATACTGACTAAAACTGTATAAGTCCCCCTACCTCTGGAGATTTTTAAATTCCTCGTTCCAGGTATTTCTTTTAAACAAAGGATAATGAAAAACAGCATTATGGTTTGGTTACAGATATTATAGAGCAAAAGAAATGAATCCCTTTGAAAAATTATTCTTGGACTTTTTGATCCCCCCTCAGGAATATTTAAAGTGTCACTAAACCCACATCATAAAAAAATATCAATAAATTCTGTATTGCATGCTGTACATACTCACTATGGGATTCGGTCTCTGTATCCTGCAAAAAACCTGGTTGATCTGCTGTCCTCTATCCCCCCCTTGTCCAAGTCTCCAATTCAGCTAGGGATTTTGCAGCAGTGGTGGCAACTCTGCACATGCTCACTTTTCAATGAGTGTCCAACCTTTCCTCATTATCACATCTGAGCAGCCCCTGCGACTACAAATATGCTCATGTAGGTGTATACAGAGTGGTAAATGACAGCCCACTCCCTCCCTCCTCCATGCCCACTAACCAGCTAAACTAAAATGTAGATTAACAGAGGTTTCACCTCCCTCTTACTCTAAGACACAGGCTGGAGGGGGGTGAAACAGCCTGCGACTGGCAGAAATCCACCCACACCACGTTATTGCCAAAAAATAAAGATTTGTATGAGGATTTAAAACAGTTTATTGCTATTAATAATTACTGTGTATTCCAAAGGCGTTTTTTTTTTTTTTTTTTTGAACATGTGATCAGCAGCAGAAGACTGCTTTTGTTATTTCAATTAAAAAAAAAAAGAGACAATAAAGTACCTTTTTCCTAATTGATATACAGCTGGGTCATGTGACAGCTGTATATCAATTAGGAAAAAAGGTACTTTTTATTTATTATTAAATAATTACAGTTTTATCAGCCACATACAGAAATAGATGGGCCAATGAAAATTAAACAGTGTGCGTTTAGTATCACTTTAGCT
Organism: Pelophylax lessonae; assembly: GCF_965119305.1. Classification (NCBI taxonomy): domain Eukaryota; kingdom Metazoa; phylum Chordata; class Amphibia; order Anura; family Ranidae; genus Pelophylax; species Pelophylax lessonae. Next base: position 158,451,236 of record NC_138772.1, read on the forward strand.
TATGCTAAACTGCCATTTTATCTTAGTCACAAGCCTATCCCTATATTATCATTGCCTGAAAATGTATGGACCTTTGGAACTCCAATGTTGCTAAGATCAAAGGGATTACCTTTTTTTTTTTTTTTTAAACAACTTATTGCATTTTAAACTTACATTCTCTTAATCCACTCCATTATGGAAAGAAGTACAGCCAAAGCTTGTTTGGCTGTACTTCTCCTGTGGATCAAAGGAGTGCACTCCTTGTTCTGCACTCCTGTGACCCGTTTTCAGCAGACAGCAGGCTGAAGCCGCTGACAGCTGACGTAACAGAGCTGGTCCAGGCATGTGGGTGGATATGGGTCGGGATCCACCCACATGCCTGGAGCCGGCTGCTTCTGCCCCCTCCATAGCTCAGCGCCCCAGTGAGCATTGGAGGGGAGGGCAGAGCACAGAGTTGGTGACCACCAACCACCAGCTATCTGCTCAGGGAGCTCCGAGAACCGAGCGATCAGGAGGGTTCCCCCCACAGCCCAGCGCTCCAGTGGAGGGGGCAGAGCAGAAAGCTGTGAGAACCACTCGGTTCTCAGCCTTCGAGCCAGCGGGGGACTAATGCAGCATTGGACAGATGCTGCATCCACCTAGGTATGATTCCAAAAAACAAACAAACATTTTCTTTTAGATGAGAAAATAATCTTCCATTTCCCTTTCCAGAACGACAATGGTGTAAAGCCATTATAAGTAACTACTTACATTCTAGTTGCATAACTTACTGGGAAATGGCCCAAAATATCTACCTTAGGTGGAAAATGACTACATACATGGTTGGTAAATTTCCAAATCAGGAAACAACCTTTGTTGGGAGAGGATGCCGACAGGTAGGGACACTTATACATATGATGTGCTCCTGTTTACATCTTCGCAGTTTTTGGAATGCGGTGTCCTACCTAATCTCAGGAACTTTCAGAATTTTTACGAGAGCTACTTCAGAACTAGCCATTTTAAGTAAAGGTATAGAAAAAGATCCAGCCCCCTAGTTATGCATATTTGTTTTGCAGCAAGACTACTTTTGGCTAAAAAGTGGAATAACGATTCCCTTAATATAGCAGAAATAAAGCAGCGCTCATATTTTAATTTGTGTACAAAAAAAAAAAAACTTATAAGGAGTGCTAAATCACAAAGTGTCATGAACATTGGGACTTCTGGACAACCTACACAGCCAAATAAGAGTAAAATGCCCTTTCCTATCTATTTATCTAGAGCAGTTATGGTAAATCTTGGCACCCCAGATGTTTTGGAACTACATTTTCATGATGCTCAACTACACTGCAGAGTGCATGAGAATCATGGGCAATGTAGTTCCAAAACATCTAGGGTGCCAAGGTTCACCATCACTGATCTAGAGTTTATTTAAGATTACCATATGTAATCTCTATGTTGTAGACAATCCTACATCTCGGAGATTATGCATGTACCCGAGTCATCTATACGCACTGTTCCCTTTTCTTTCTTGTTGTTTCTTCCCGATGACTAATCTAAGCCTGATAGTACCCTGCCTTTTTGGTGATATGCTTTGACTGCAACTGTTGTAATACTATACAATGATGATACTTCATGCCTACATAGTGACTTGTCAAATACGTGTAATGTGTTCTCTTTTGTGATAAAGCTTAACCAAAATCATTTATAAAAGCAAAAACAAAACACGATTCTGAGTTTGTAGAGGCCGATCTGCTGACAGCCTTAAAGGAGAATTACAGACAAAGCGCGTTTGGTTATACTTCTATGTAGGGATGCACCGAAATTTCGGCCACCGAAATTATCGGCCGAAAATAACCCTATCCCATTTCGGCCAATAATGGGTTAACATTGCCAAAATTAAATATGGCCGCCGTGAGGAAGGAGGAGGGCGCAGTGCAGGTTTTAAAAGTCCCGCCGCCTGCCTCTCAATGACGTCCCTACGACTACGATCTCTGTATGAATGAAGGGACATACCAGGCGGGAGGGCGGGGCGAGCGGCCGCTAATAGATATAACTATGTGATCCTTCCCTGTCAGCGGGACTGTGTGTGAATGAGAACTGACCTGACACCGGGCGGGGGGGAGCGGCCGCTAATAGCTGTAATTATGTGAGCCTTCACTTCCCTGTCAAGCATGTATCTCCGCTGACAGGGAAGTGAAGGCTCACATAGTTATAGTTATTAGCGGCCGCTCCCCCCCGCCCGGTGTCAGGTCAGTTCATTCACACACAGTCCCGCTGACAGGGAAGGATCACATAGTTATATCTATTAGCGGCCGCTCACCCCGCCCTCCCGCCCGGTGTGTCACTTCATTCATACACAGATCGTAGTAGTGACATCACCGGGAGGCGGGCCGCCGGCCAGAGGCGCTTCTTTTGAATGAAGGTCACCCGAGGAGGGACGCTGAGCCAGAAGGGGGGAGGGTGTACTGCCGAGGGGGACGCTGAGGCAGCTTACCAATGGTATTTGTATTATGAAACATGAGGGGTTAATGTATTGTCACTGCTGGTCACTTATCTATTAGTGACCGACCAGTGGTAGTTAATTAACCCCTTTGTGCTGCATTAGTGCAACCAGTATCAGTGATAATTAACACTGGTTGCAATGATACTGGTTGCACTAATGCAGCACAAAGGGGTTAATTAACTGCCACTGGTCGGTCACTAATAGATGAGTGACCAGCAGTGGCAATACATTAACCCCCTCATGCTGCATAATACAAATACCATTGGTATTTAAATTAACCTCTTGCCAACCCATCACAGTACATATACTGTGACAGGGTGGCAGCGACAGGTGTACATTGCTGCCTGTTTTTGGTGTATGCCACTCTTCTATCTATTTTAATTTTTTTGGGGGGAAAAAGTCATTTTCGGTTTCGGTTTTCGGCCAAGGGCATCCTGCATTTTCGGTTTCGGTCCAGAATTTTCATTTCGGTGCATCCCAACTTCTATGAATCACAGGAGTGCAGATCATTTTGCACTCCTGTGACCCGTTTTCACCAGAGAGTGGGCTAAATTCCGCTCTTTACTGACGTCACAGAGCCGGTCCAGACTCGGGCATCATCACGACCATGGAGTCAGGACCCGCCCATATTCCTGGACCAGCACCTAGCTCAGCCTCTCAGCGAGCTGTTGAAAGCCTGAACCGGCCACTCCCGCCCCCTCCACAGTCCAGTGCTCCAGTGAGCGAGGAGGGGCAGAGCAGAGAGCTGCGAGAACCACTCGGTTCTCAGTCTTAGAGCGGGCAGGGGGGGCCAATGCTGTATCCATCTAGGCAAGTATGAATACATATTTTAAAAAAGCAGAATTAAACCCCCTATCCATTACAGCCAAGGAAACTGCTTCTGCAACTGCCATGGTGCTGCATCAGTTATGACAACAGCCATTAGATGGTTTGAAAGTTTTGTTGCGGACACAAACAAATGTGACGGTTAAAGTATAAAACTCCGCGCTATAGAATATATATTGGATGAATGAGTGGGCTGCAGTCTCCCAGAATATAGTCGAGTACTATGAAAATGAAAGGTAAAAGTATGGGAATGGCGCTGCCTACTAAATGTGTGTATAGGTCGAGACAGGAAAATATGTATAGGTATGTACAATACACAAATAAATATCAATAGGCCATAAAAATAGATAAATAAATGATGATCATAGATACAGCTAAAAACTGAATAAGATGTGACACAAAGTGAAAACCTAATAAGGTGTAAACTTAAGAAAGGTGAATAAAGTGGCTATGTGCATAAAAATGTAAATAATGGAGGTATGATAAAGTGCAAGCATAAATATTGTACCAAATAATCAATAATTAAAGTGTCCAGTGCACATTCAGTAGAATCAATAAGGATAACAATAAGGGCAAATGTAAATAATGCAGCAATTAATCAATAAATAAAGTGACCAGTGCAATAGCAATGAAAATAAAAATGTAAAGTGACTCAGTGACAGGAAGGAACTATGCTGTATATAGCAAATATAGGTGATGAATAAAAAATGAGCTATGGTGATCCAATAGTTAAGGTGAACAAATTAGTTCATATAAAAAACAGGAATCTTCATATGGGTGAATTGAATAAAACCCCGTGATGGGTGGTAGGTGAGGTGCTCCGTGCCCCTATAATAGGTAGCCCACTCACCAGAGATACCCACCCCACACAGGGGTAAAGAGCGGGTATACAAGTAGTGAAATGGGTCCCTCTGATGGATCCTGGTCCTCTCTGGGGGTCCTGGGATAGGGATGTGTCAAGGATGCCCAGTAAGGCTCCAGAATGGTTCTCACAGGGATGCCCAGATATCAGGGAGGTCCGCTCTCATGTAGTGTGAAATGCTCCAATAACAGCCAAGTATACCGGGATATGGTGTGGCAGATGGATCATATAGGGCAAAAAAAAGGGGCCAATAGTGCAATACCATTTAAGTATTTTATTCATGAAATGCATAACAGATGGGTACTCACAATTTTCCAATGTAAGCGAGCGTGTAACAGGTAATGGAACGCAATACGCTCCACGCAATAGCCGGAACCGGAAGTGGTCATCCAACGTCTTCAGCTGCGGAAGATGTTGGGTGACGAAACGCGTGCAGCGCTGTCGCATCACTTCCGGTTCCGGCTATTGCGTGGAACGCATTGCGTTTCATTACCTGTTACACGCTCGCTTATTGGAAAATCTGTTATGCATTTACATGAATAAAATACTTAAACGGTATTACACTATTGGCCCCTATATGATCCATCTGCCACACCATATCCCGGTATACTTGGCTGTTATTGGAGCATTTCACACTACATGAGAGCGGACCTCCCTGATACCTGGGCATCCCTGTGAGAACAATTCTGGAGCCTTACTGGGCATCCTTGACACATCCCTATCCCAGGACCCCCGGAGAGGACCAGGATCCATTAGAGGGACCCATTTCACTACTTATATACCCCTGTGTGGGGTGGGTATCTCTGGTGAGTGGGCTACCTATTATAGGGCCACGGAGCACCTCACCTACCACCCATCATGGGGTTTTATTCAATTCACCCATACGAAGATTCCTGTTTTTTATATGGACTAATTTGTTCACCTTAACTATTGGATCACCATAGCTCATTTTTTATTCATCACCTATATTTGCTATATACAGCATAGTTCCTTGCTGTCACTGAGTCTCTTTACATTTTTATTTTCATTGCTATTGCACTGGTCACTTTATTTATTGATTAATTGCTGCATTATTTACGTTTGCACTTATTTTTATCCTCATTGATTTATTACTTATTGATTCCACTGAATGTGTACTGGACACTTTAATTATTATTTGGTACAATATTTATGCTTGCACTTTATCATACCTCCATTATTTACATTTTTATGCACATAGGCACTTTAATCACCTTCTTAAGTTTACATCTTATTAGGTTTGCACTTTGTGTCACATCTTATTCAGTTTTTAGCTGTATCTATGATCATCATTTAGTTATCTATTTTTATGGCATATTGATATTTGTGTATTGTACATACCTATACATATTGTCCTGTCTCGACATATACACACATTTAGTAGGCAGCGCCATTCCCATACTTTTACCTTTCAAATGTGACGGTTAGCAATCCCGGCATTCCAGGAATGTAATTGTTTTTTGAAACCATTAAATTGATGGGTTTAGTTCAGCTTTATAATTGACTTCTGCTAGGGACTCTGGGCTTCAGCAAAATGGCGGCCTCCAGCAAGAGAAAACAAGAGCAATGCTAGAGGCAATTTACAGCACACACTAATTTTGGTAGCATATTATTAATGTGGAATGTATGTTCCTTGCTAAAGAACAATTTTTTTTTTTATCAAGTGGCTATGGGTAAAGCTCTGCTTTAACTAGGGACCTGAGCATTTTTCAGCTCGTAAAACGCTTATCTCTGAAGTCTCAAAAGCCCAACAAGCAAAATCCCATTTCAATGGCCCCTGTTCACATATGAGCATTTTGTCGCCTGAAGCAAAACCCCTGAACCTCAAAAAAGTACATGAGCTTCTTTTTTTAGCAGATTAGAAAGCGTTTTTGTTAGAAGTCAATGCCTGCCTCCAAACACCTGCAAAAAATGCCTGAAAAAAACGCCTATAAAATTATTGTAAAATGCCAGAAAAAACGCACAAACAAACGCCTGAAAATGATATGCTCAGGTGAGGACGGAGCCTAAATGTTCCTTTGGGCTACACCCAGTGCTGGTAACATAAAGAAAGTGCTGGACTTTGGTAATGTTATCTCTGCTGATGATGTATGGTACACAAAAAGCTTAGTTGCTTGCCTTTACCAACTGTTTCTGGCCTGGCACTTGAGAAACCTAAAGAGTAAGGTTCTTTTTGATCCCCACTTAAAAAAAAGTGAGCAAAACCTAAGCCCAAAATGTTGTTTTACAAATTAAATAGTGATGCCAGGCCATAACAAGAAATATTCAAGCAAACTATCTTCTGGTGGTGAAGAACAGAAAAGGGCCATGCTAATAATTGACATACTGTTGAGGGGGGTTATTGAATATTACAACACTAAGTTTTTCTGTAACCACCTGCTGGCCATAGGCCGTTTATAAACAGCCTTGACCCAAAGTGGTTAAAAACAAGCTCATGGCGAATGTTTTTTCAGTAAAAGCGATCCCAGGAGCTGTAAAGCCTCCAGATCACTTTTATACCACTTGTAGGTAGCAACCCCCCCCCCCAATCCATCTGCAGCCATACCACTTCCCATGGATGGATGTCATCTACTGCACTGGCTCTCCATTGGTGCCTAGACTTCTGGCTATTTGTGAGTGTAATTTAAAATTGCCAATGCACAAGGCTGGTACACTCGGTTCATTGTTTCTTGTGTGAGCATTGATTGCTTGGGAAAGTTTTTTTCCAAATTCACACAGCAGTTAACACAACAGCAACATTGTTTCTATACTGTACTGCGTTGCACTGTATTACAGGGTCTCTATTATTCGCTACGTTTGGGAGCGCAGATTCCTGCTGTCACTATTATTTATAGCAGGAATCCTCAAACTAAGGCCCTCCAGCTGTTGCGGAACTACCCATCCCATGAGGCATTGTAAAACTCTGACATTCACAGACATGACTAGGCATGATGGGAATTGTAGTTCCTGAACAACTGGAGGGCCATAGTTTGAAGACCCCTGATTTATAGTATGTAAAAGCGTAGAGTCCAAAGCCAAAACTTTTTTTTTTTTAATTCTGGATAGATTAGGGAAGGGTTAAAGCCCATCTCCAGCAAAGACATAAAGTAAAGTAAAAGGCATCCATATTGTCTGCACATACCTCCAGTAGCCTTCTAAAGCTTGTGGCTATGATTGGAGATGTACCTGGATGTGTTGACTGCCAACCCAGGGGCATACCTATGAGGGGGTTGCAATTGCAACCTTGTCCCATGCTGCAGGGGGCCTGTGTGACCCCCTTGTACACCTGGATAGGAGAAACAGCAGATGTGGCTGCATATAAAGGAACCAATTTCTCAATTTTCCTCTTGCAGCCGCTGAATGCCTGTGGAAAGGAGAGAAGTAAGAATTCAGCGACTGCAGGAGGAAAATGGAGAGATCGGTTCCTCTATATGCAGCTGCCCCTGCCGCTCCATCCAGCCTTTTTTTCTGCAGCCCCCATGTGCTCTCCAGCCCCCTGAGCTCTTTCCTGGCCCCCCTCCTCGTCCCCCACAGCTCTGCCAGGTTCCCCCCACTCCTCAGCCAGCTGATGTGGGGGATCTGTCAGCACGGAGAGCGAGGAAGGGCCTCTTCCTTCTCTGAATAGAGAGTTAGTGATCTGTACTGATCACCGGCTCTGTCCATTCATAACTGAAACATAGTAAACTATGTTTACTATGTTTAAGTTTGTGAATGGAAGGAAAGCACTGCATAAGGGCTCTTTCACACGGGCGGTCCGATCAGATCCGCCTGTCAGTTTTTTAGGTGGATCTGATCGGATGCCCCTTTCAGCCCTATGGGGAAGCGGATGTCAGCGGAGACATGTCCGCTGACACCCGCTGCCATCCGCATTCGGTCATCCTGTCCATGAAATCCGTACGGAAACCCTATTTTCCATCCGTCCTGGGGATCGGATGAGAGCGGACAGGCGGTCCGCTCTCATCCGATTCCCCATAGAGAGCAGCGGGGGCTGTGACACCTCCCTCTCCGCACTGCAAGCGGAGACGGAGCTGTCATCCGCCGACTCAGTGGGGATCGCGGATCGATCCCCGCTGAGCAGCACGGATCCGTGTACAGAGGCGGACTGTGTGAAAGAGCCCTAAAGCTATTCTTATCCATTCATTCAGTGCAGCTTAGGCTGCAGAGATGGAGATAGAGAGAGAGAAGATTGAGGACACAGCACTCAATCTCAAAGGTGGCACATCGGAGGTCTGTTTGGACCACTAATATCTCACAAATACCCCCAACGGGGCTCGTAAAAAAAAATTGTAAAAAATAATAAAGTATATATATTTTTTTTAAATGGTAAGAAAAAAAAATAAAAAAACTACTGATACCAGTGCCGGAGCTACCAGGGTCACAAAAGTTGCACTTGCAGCCAGGCCCTGGCATTCCATCACCGGTGTCAGTTTCTAAATGGGAGTCAGGGGGCCCTTCATGGTTTCTGGCACCAAGGCCCTGAAGGTCCTAGTTATACCACTGGCCTAACCCCTAAAAACCTGCACCACTGCAGGTAAATGGGTTGCTTCAGCGGGTGGTACTGTCTGCTGAACACAAAAGGAATGATCATTTTTGGCAGGTGTACACCACATCTGCTGCCTTTGAAGCCTAAAGTAGAACTTCACTCTCTTAATCAACATTGATTATTTTCAATCCTCATGCTGCTAACATTAGTAAATAGATAGGAAAGTATATTATGTTTACATTTGTAAACTCTTTTTTTTACATTTATTCATTTACTTCCTGGTTTTCAAGTCTAGGTAAATGATGTCATACATCCCAGGAGTCTTCAGGAGAGGGGGGAGGGGGTTTTTCTCATCTAAGCACACTCTCCTGCATGTATACTTGAGTTAAGAGCAGGAAGTAAATGCTAAATGAATCATTTGCTATTACTCAAGATGACCACGGCCAGAAATGCTAGGTAGTTGGGTGTTTTTCAAAGAGATTTCTAACTGAAATAAAGCATGGAGTCATGGATAGATGGTAAAGTTTGCTTTGAACATTAAAAACTCATTAAACAGAGTTTTTTTAAAAACAGATCTGGGTACTGCTGGCAGGTACTGCTGGTGGGTACTGCTGGCGGGTACTGCTGGTAGAGATCACTGAGCGGCGCTGGAGGAAGCAGACAGAGCCGATGCTTCCTGTATCTCTCCTCTCACAGGAGGAGTGCATTTGATATCACTACGCCTGTGACAGGACGGAGCCAGAACTATACAGAAAGCTCCGTTCTGTCACTGCTGACAGACTCCATTCTTTCGCCTGACATCCCAAGTCTCCTGAGATGTGCAGGAGTCTCCCGCATGCGGGTGCGGCACTTGCAGGTGTTAGAGAACCACAGCGCGCATGAGGAAGACTCGCGCACTTCGCAGGAGACTTAGGATGTCTGGAGACAAGACACCTGCCGCAGTGTAACCCAGGCGCCAGGCTGCTAATTCTAGTCGCCAATGTGACCTGGCACCCGGGGTTTGTCGAGCCCTGTATTAAGCAAACTGGAAATAACCCACCGGAAGTACAGCATCTCCACTATGCCCTCCAAGGCTGCGTTCCACAACCCAGAAGCAGCGCTGTATATGGATCAAAGAGGTGTAAAATGAACACCTAATTGGTCAAGATATATCAACCTCATATGGCTTCTTACAGGGACAAGAGAAATGTAAAGCCATCAGGACGTAGCCAAAAATAAAGCTAGTCAATATTTTAAAAAGGTTGCGTTCCACAACCCGGAAGCAGCACTGAAGATAGAACAAAATAATATAAAGTAAATATATAAAATCGGTAAAACTGAATCAACCATAAAAAAAACTCTTAAAATAGAAAGAAAAAATTTAAAGGAATCAAGACATGGCCAAAAATAGCCAGGCAGCAACACCAAAGAAATATAATATTTAAAATCAAAGAAATATGAAATAAATAGTATAGGCACTTCTTTTAAGGGTCCATGCACACTGGCGGACCTGATTGGATGCTCCATGTACCTCTATGGAGCAGCGGATGTCAGTGGTGACATGTCCGCTGACACCCGCTGCTATCCGATCCGATCCTGTCCGTGAAATCCAGACGGATGGAAACCCTATTTTCCATCCATCTGGAGGATCGGATCGGATGAAAACGGACAGGCAGTCTGTTTCCTTCCGCTCTCCCATAGAGGAGAGCGGGGATCTGACAGCTCCGTCTCTGCAAAGTAAGCAGAGATGGACTTGTCATCTGCCTGCTCAGTGGGGATCGGTGGATCGATCCCCACTGAGCAAAACGGAGTCCGCCAGGCGGAAAGCCCTTGTGAAAGGACCCTCGTGTTTAGGTGCACTTAGCTTTTTTTTCCCGCCAGAAAACATGCCTCTAAACAACCTAATGAGCATGGACACATAGGATAACATTAAGCTGCTTCTACATGCAGGAGAAAAAAAAAAAACTCCTGTAGAAGCAGCATTTAAGCCCAGGGTGCATGGACCCTAATGTTTTACATAGCTAAACCTGCAGTATGAAGTGATCTATCAGGACTTAAACGGTTACTAAAACCACATCATAATAAACTATCAATTATTACCTGCTGTTTATATTCACTCAGTCACTATGAGATTAATTTTCTGTATCCTGCTGCTCTCTATCTCCCCCTTCTGTCCATGTCCCCAATGCAGCTAGGGATTTTGCAGCTGTGGTGGTAACTATAGAGTCACACATGTAGGTGTATACACAGTGGTAAATGACATCCTACTCCCTCCCTCCTCCATGCCCACTAAGTAGCTAAACGCAATGAGGGCACGATATTACATGTAGATTAATAATGGCTTCATCTCCCTGTTATTTTAAGACACAGGGGTGTGACATAGCCTGTGACTGGCAGAAATCTGCACACATCATCTTGTCGCTAGAAAATAATAAAGATTTAATTTCAAATATATATATTTATGCCAATTTAAAACAGTTTTCTGATATTTATTTTTACTTATTTTATTTTAAACATGTGACGAGCAGCAGAGGACCAGAAGCTCCTCCTGCTTACGTTTCCCTGCAGACAGGCTGGGAAAGGGCTGGGTCATGCGACAGCTGTATATTGATTAGGAAAAAGGTACTTGGATGTTTTTTTTTTTTTTTATTAAAATAATTACAGTGCCATCATCCACATACAGAAAGAGAAGGGGCAATGTAAATTAAACCGTGTTTTTAGTATCACTTTAATTGTCTGACTAAAGTTCCACTTTAAAGCTATAGTAAACCGCTGCAGAAAAAAAAAAAAAAAAAAACTCTGCAAGACAAATGCATAATGTGCTAGTATGCGACACTTACCTTAAAACTAAGCCTTCCAGAGGTGCGCTGTCACCACTGAGAGGGGTTCCATCTTCACCCAGTCTTTCTTCCAGGTTCATGGGTCTACATGAGTGGCTGCAGCCACAATGACGTCACTCTCGCACGCATGTTTATGGCACGAGCTCTGAACATACGGCACGGTACGCCGGACCTTCAGAGCGCATGCGCCAGTGACGTCACCGGCTGCATGCAATGTGAATATCTCCTAAACGGTACATGTTTAGGAGATATTTATTGTACCTATCGGTATGCTTGCCTGTTGGTACAAGTAAAAAAAGTGAGTTTACAACTACTTTAAAGGGAACTGGTTATGGGGCTGTAAAAATTTAGCTGAACCACGTTTTTAACCTCCTATTGCAAAGAAAACCTTTGAAGAGACCCATCAAACCCTGACTCAAGCTGAAGAGTCAATCTTTGGCTAATAATTAACTGCTTGCTGACCAGCCGCCTTAGTTTTACTGCAGAAGCTCAGCTCTGTCCTGCGAAAAGACGTACCTGTATGTCGCTTCGCCAGACTGCTAGTGGGGGTGCTGGCACGGGCCGATTAGCCACAGGGGGAGGCAATCAGCAGGTCCGGCGGCCGCGATGTCCAACGGGCACCCACGATCGCTTCCCAGGGAGACAGAACGGCCTGTGCCAGCACCCCCACTAGCAGTCCGGTAAACACGGCAGGCCACAGTTCTGTCAGTGATGAACACAGGGATCCTGTGTTCCTCCTATTTAGGAACACAGGTCTCTGTGTTCATGCAGCAAGTCCATCTCCAACACAATTAGAAAACACCCCCTAGGGACATATTTAACCGTTTGATTGCCCCTGGGGTTAATCCTTTCCCTGCCGGTGTCATTAGTACAGTAGCAGTGCATATTTTTAGCACTGATTACTGTACTAATGTCACTGGTCCCCCCAAAGGTGTCAAAAATGGCAGTTAGGTGTCCCATCTGTCCGCCACAATGTTGCAGTCCCGCTAAAAATCGCTCATTGCCCCCCATTACTGAAAAAAATAAAAAATAAATAAACAAAAATGACATAAATCTTTCCCCTAGTTTGTAGACACGATAAATTTTATGCGAACCAATCAATTTACACTTACTGGGATTTTTTTTAACCAAAAATATGTAGCAGAATACATATTGGCCTATAATGATGAAAACATTAGATTTTTACATTTTTTATTTTATTGGGAATATTATATAGCAGAAAGTAAAAAATATTGTTTTATTTTTAGAATTGTTTCTCTTTTTTTGTTTATAGTGTTTATAGCGCAAAAAAACAACAAAAAAAAACAAAACAAAACAACAAACGCACAGGTGACCAAATACCACCAAAAAAGGGCATCAATTAATTTTGGGTACAGCATCGCACGACTGCGTAATTGTCAGTTAAAGTAACGCAGTGCCATATCACAAAAAATGACCTGGTCATTAAGGGGGCAGAACCTTTGGGTCCTTAAAGCGGTAGTATCCCGCTTTTTGACACTTTTACCTACAGGTACAAATAATATCTCCTAAACCGGCATGGTTTAGGAGATATTTACAGTGCATGCAGCCGCTCGCGCGAGCGGCGCATGCGCTCTGAAGGTCCGGGGAGACCTTCAATTTATTTGCCGGGAGCTTGCCGGAAAATCACTCCCGCGCGCATGCGCGGGAGTGACGTCATTGCGGCTCCGTCCAATCATCACGCCGGAGCCGTCTCTTCCGGCCAATCACCGTGCCGGAGCCGCCAAACCCGGAAGAGACGGCGAGGGATCATGGCAGCGCCCGCAGCGATGTCCGGGGGTCCATGTCGGGGCTTCGTTCTAAGGTAAGTTACACATAATGGGCTAGTATGCGATGCATACTAGCTCATTATGCCTTTGTCTTGCAGGTTTTTTTTTTTTTTATTTTAGGGTTTACAACCGCTTTAAGTGGTTAAAGCTTGGTGGAACTTCCACTCATTTGTTTCCTCCCCCCTCCGGTGCAACATTTGGCACCTTTCAGGGGGGAGGGGGGGGGGGGAACGGGTGTTTTTGACAGGTACCTTTCCCCACTTCCGGTATACGGCGCCGCAGTGCCGTCCCTCAGATATTTGGTCCCCTCCTCCATCCCCGCCGCCGAGCCAATAGGAATGCGCAGCACGCTTTGCGCATGCGCAGTAGGGACCCGCCCGTGAAGCCTTAACGGCAATGGCAGCGGTAGCACCCGACAGCCGATGAAAACATCGGCTGCGGTGCTGACATCGCTGGATTCCAGGAGAGGTAAGTGTCCTAATATTAAAAGTCAGCAGCTACAGTAGGTGAAGCTGCTGGCTTTTAATTTTTGGAGGGGGGGGGGGGGTGGAACTCCACTTTAAGGCAGAAGTTCTGCTAAAATTAACAGGATAAACATTAAAGTGTATCTATAGTGAAAATGTAAAATCAAATATTCACTTCTACATTGTATTTCCATTATTTCTAGCCTTTAAGATTCGGACAAGAGTCCAAAAATGCTTGAGCTGTCCCACCAAGAAATTGTTAAAGCCAACTGCCAATCATAGGTGGGGAAGCGTCCCTCCCTTACAGCTGTGCGTTTGCAAGGGATGTGTATACGTGCGGCTGCAAGGTTAGGAAGGGTTATTGTGAAACGCTCAGCCCAGATCAGTTTTGTTCCGGGAATGGAACATGAAGTCCCTGTACCACCGACGGAATACAGCGCTGTATACTGTATATAGATAAGGCTACAAAGAAGTTAGACAGCGCTGACAGCGGATGTAGCAGTTCGTAAAGGAAATTGTTTGTTTGGGTCAGCTTGGCTCAAACTATTTAAAGTAACACCAAAGCCGGATTTAGGCCTGCCATAGATGGTTCGAATCTCAGCCGCCTCAGCAGGAACCATGTATGGGCAGGCTGAAGGTACTAAGATGATTGATCAATCAGCTTGGGTACAACAAGCATGCTTGATTTTACATGTGGAGTAGTGTGCTAGTATATCCACTAGCGATAATCACTGTGTTCTCCCGGAGGGGACAGCTCCCCCCCCCCCACGGGAGAATACAATGGCTCGGTGGGGATTCCCCTGTCAACACTGTGTTGGGGGAACCCATGGATGCAGGAAAGAAATTTGCGCCAGGTATGGCCTTGTCTTAAGCCCCGTGCACACGAGTAGAAATTGGGCCGGGAAATTTCGTCCGACGACCGATCTGCCGATTTTCGGATTGTTAGTATGATGCTTCCAACAACCGGCTCCGACTTTTCGGCCGAAAAAAATCCTGGTGTGCAGGCTATAAAATTTTTGTCGACCGTCAAAACACGTCCGATTTTTGCCTCATTAGTACAGATTTCGATGGGGAAAAATCTTATGAGCAAGACTAGGCATGCTCAGAGAAGAAAGAACACATAGAAAGCAATCCAACACATGACATCACTTCTGAAGTAGAATTCTGTAATGCGGGAAAATTCGTGTGCAGTCTAGAGCACATTCCAACCAACAAACACCACTTTGGACAAAAGACGGACGATCGGTCGGCGGAAATTCGTTGCGTGTGTACGAGGCTTTAGGCTTTAACCACTTGACCTCCAGAAGATTTATCCCCCTTCATGACCACCTGAACAGAAAAATGGACCCTAAAAACAAAAAAGGACCTACATTTTATTTGAAGGTAATTTTATGAGTCTTGCGCTGTCTAGAGGGTTTGTGTATATATATATATATATATATATATATATATATATATATATATATATATATATATATATATATATATATATATATATATATATATATATATATATATAGTGCCCCTTCTTATTGCTGCAGATACCGGTTCTGTAGACCATACAGTTTCAGATATAAATAGATGGGGGAGGGGTATCGCGCTTCAGGGGGATGATAATAAATTAGCTAAAAATACTTTAAAAATACACACTTTAATGAATTATTTATTTATACACTAATTAATTGATCACTGGATAAAGAGTATTTTTAGCTAATTTATTATCATCCCCCTGAAGCGCAATACCCCTCCCCCATCTATTTACATTTTATTTGGGTACAGAGTTGCATGACCGCACAATTGTCAGTTGAAGTAACGCAGTGACATATCACAAAAAAATGGCCTGGTCATGAAGGGGAAACACAAAACCAAATGCAATATTCCCCACGCACACATTCATGGCAATGGCTATAATAATTCTTGGTGCTGTAATGACCATCGGCTGGAAACCACAGACAATCTGAATGGAGAAATGTCATCTTCACACCAAAGATTCTTCAGAAGTGTCCAAGGCTTTCTTCACATGACCACATGGTACACATAGGGCAAAGTTTCAGAGCCACGCAGGGCCCCTTCGTCAGGCAAGTGCCTGACAAAGGGGCCCTGCGTGGCTTGGAAACATTGCCATATGTGTACCATGTGAATAAAGCTTTGGACCCTTCTGAAGAATCCTTGGTGTGCAGATGACATTTCTCCATTTAGATTGTCTGTGGTCATTACAGCACCAAGAATTATTATAGCCATTGCCATGAATATGTGCGTGGGGAATATTGCATTTGGTTTTGTGTTTCCCCTTCATGATCAGGCCATTTTTTTTTTTTGTGATACGGCACTGCGTTACTTCAACTGACAATTGCGCGGTCATGCAACGCTGTACCCAAATAAAATGTAGGTCTTTTTTGTCCCACAAATAGAGCTTTCTTTTGGTGGTATTTGATCAACTGGCAGTTTTCACATTTCTTTACTTTCTTATTTACTTTAATTTTTACTTTCTGCTATAAGACCTATTCAATAAAAAAAAAAAAAAAAAAATCGAATTTCTTGATAAATTTAGGCCAATATGTATTCTGCTGCATAGTTTTGACATTCAGCCCCACTCCTCCTTCCCCCGCAGCCGGCCCATTCACAGAGTGCAGCACGCATGCACAGTAGGGTACCGGCTGTAAAGCCGCAAGGCTTCACTGCTGGTTTCCCTTAGTGAACATGGCAGCTGCAGTCTCCAATAGCTGACTGAAAAATCAGCTCAGGTAAGGACACCGCCGGATTCCTGGACAAGTAAGTGTCCTAATATTAAAAAAAGTCTGCTGCAGTATTTGTAGCTGCTGACTTCATTTTTTTTTTCTGAAGGAGCCTGGAGCTTCTCTTTACAAGTGAAAGACAATTCCAAATTTTGAGTTGTTCCCAGAACAGAGAGGAAATCTTCACTGGGGACACTAGTTCTGGTGACAACCACATTCCCTCGCTTTGGTGAGATTTTCTCTCACTTCCTGTTTCCCTCGCTTTGGTGAGATTTTCTCTCACTTCCTGTTTCCCTCGCTTTGGTGAGATTTTCTCTCACTTCCTGTTTCCCTCGCTTTGGTGAGATTTTCTCTCACTTCCTGTTTCCCTCGCTTTGGTGAGATTTTCTCTCACTTCCTGTTTCCCTCGCTTTGGTTAGATTCTCTCCCACTTCCTGTTTCCCTCGCTTTTGTGAGATTTTCTCTCACTTCCTGTTTCCCTCGCTTTGGTGAGATTTTATCTCACTTCCTGTTTCCCTCGCTTTGGTGAGATTTTATCTCACTTCCTGTTTCCCTCGCTTTGGTGAGATTTTATCTCACTTCCTGTTTCCCTCGCTTCGGTGAGATTTTCCTCTCACTTCCTGTTTCCCTCGCTTTGGTGAGATTTTCCTCTCACTTCCCGTTTCCCTCGCTTTGGTGAGATTTTCTCTCACTTCCTGTTTCCCTCGCTTTGGTTAGATTCTCTCCCACTTCCTGTTTCCCTCGCTTTTGTGAGATTTTCTCTCACTTCCTGTTTCCCTCGCTTCGGTGAGATTTTCCTCTCACTTCCTGTTTCCCTCGCTTTGGTGAGATTTTCCTCTCACTTCCTGTTTCCCTCGCTTTGGTGAGATTTTCTCTCACTTCCTGTTTCCCTCGCTTTGGTGAGATTTTATCTCACTTCCTGTTTCCCTCGCTTTGGTGAGATTTTATCTCACTTCCTGTTTCCCTCGCTTCGGTGAGATTTTCCTCTCACTTCCTGTTTCCCTCGCTTTGGTGAGATTTTCCTCTCACTTCCCGTTTCCCTCGCTTTGGTGAGATTTTCTCTCACTTCCTGTTTCCCTCGCTTTGGTTAGATTCTCTCCCACTTCCTGTTTCCCTCGCTTTTGTGAGATTTTCTCTCACTTCCTGTTTCCCTAGTTTTGGTGAGATTTTCTCTCACTTCCTGTTTCCCTCGCTTTGTTGAGATTTTCTCTCACTTCCTGTTTTGCCTATAGGAAAGGAAATTAAGTAAAATCTCCCCAACGGGACACAGGTGGCCAAAAAAAAAAAAAAAACACAATAGAAAACCTAACAGGAGTTGGGGTTATCCCCCTCCACTGTATCCAAAAAAAGAAAAATTTATTTCATATTACTTTACGACTTGTATCTTGTTCTCTTCAAACACAAACAAGGAAATAGTTCAGTGAGATAATCAGAAAAGATACTCCAGTCAGCAGGTGCTAAAGGTCTCACTACAATGGTGGCAGCAAAGACATTTCCTGGTCAGGTAGGACTTGTCAGACTTCTGGGTGAAATATAATATGTAGCATATTGGTAAGTAAACACTCCCGTACGGCAGTATTCTAAATGTCTTTTGCATGCAGTAAAAACAATATACAGGCGGTCCCCGGGTTACAATAATCCGACTTACAAAGGACTCCTACTTACAGAGGGAGACACAAAGAGTTGGACGATTAAACGACAACTGTATGTCCTGGGTCCCCAACCAAAGAATGTGAGATTCCTGAAATACGTTTACCATAACAGTCTAAAGCCCCATACACACGATCATAAGATTGTACAATACATGCTGCCTTCGGCGCAATCATCGGATGATTAGTGCACAGCTTTCGTCTGAACTTTTCCGAAGGAACAAAATGAACATTTTTCCTGATCGTATAATTTCCGTTTATTCAGCATAGTTTTTGTCCAAAAATACATCACTTCAGAATTTGTATTCTGTTGTATATGAATTTTCATACTTTAGTAACCTATTCATTAGGGTAGAGGGGACAAACAGACCTCCCCCCTGGGTGTACAGGGAATAAGGAGACCCCCCACCCTGGTGTACAGAAGATAAAGAGAACCCCCCCCCAGGGTGTACAGGAGATAAAGAGACCCCCCGGGTGTACAAGAGATAAAGAGAACCCCCCCACCAGGGTGTACAGGAGATAAACAGACCCCCTCCCAAGGGGTACAGAGGATAAAGAGACCCATCCCCAGGGTGTACAGGAGATGAACAGAACCCCCCCCCCCCCCCCCCGGGTGTACAGGAGATAAACAGACCTGCTCCCAAAGGGTACAGAGGGTAAAGAGACCCACCCCCCGGGTGTACAGGAGATAAACAGAACCCCCCCCCCCCGGGTGTACAGGTGATAGACCCCCCCCCCCCCCCAAGGGTGTGCAGGAGATAAAGAGACCCACCCCTGGGTGTACAGGAGATAGAGACCCCCCCCCCGGGTGTACAGGTGATAGAGACCCCCCCCCCCCCAAGGGTGTGCAGGAGATAGAGACCCACCCCTGGGTGTGCAGGAGATAAAGAGACCCCCCCCCCCGGGTGTGCAGAAGATAAAGAGACCCACCCCTGGGTGTACAGGAGATAAAGAGACCCACCCCTGGGTGTACAGGAGATAGAGACCCCCCCCCCCAAGGGTGTGCAGGAGATAAAGAGACCCCCCCCCCCAAGGGTGTGCAGGAGATAAAGAGACCCCCCCCCCCAGGGTGTACAGGAGATAAAGAGACGCCCCCGGGTGTACAGGAGATAAGCAGACCCCCCCAAGTGGTACAGAGGATAAAGAAGAGAGCCCCCCCCCCCCATGTACAGGGGATAAAGTGGCCCCCCAGAGGGTACAGGAAATAAAGAGACCCTCCCCCCCTCAAGAGGGTAGAGAGGATAAAGAGACCCTCCTCCCAGGGACTGCAGTCAAGCCATCAGACAGTTCCAAATTAGTGGTCATGCTATCAGACAAGTTTTTTTTGTGTTGGAAATTGTAGACAGAAACATTATTTGACACAATGCACAGCAGATTGTAACCTACAAAATAATTATTACACAAATGTGTCATACACACCCCCCTCTACCATATCTTACTATATGGGGGGATTTTACTGTGGAAATTTAAAGATACAGAGCCCCAAATATCAACCCTTAGGCTACAAATTGACATTTTTTTCAAAAATGTTAAATGGGAGAAAAATAAAATCTCCCATTGGACCAATACGTTTACAATGCAGATGTGTCATACACATCACCCTCTACCATATCTTACTATATGGGGGGATTTTACTGTGGAAATTTAAAGATACAGACACCCAAATATCAATCCATTGACTACAAACTGACATTTTCGTAATACTTCAAAATGGATCAGACATAAAATCTCCCATTGGACCAATACATTTACAATGCAGATGTGTCATACACACCCCCCTCTACCATATCTTACAATACGGTGGGATTTTACTGTGGAAATTTAAAGATACAGAGCCCCAAATATTACCCCTTAGGCTACAAATTGACATTTTCGCAATACCTCAAAATGGATCAAACATGAAATCTTGGGGCTCTGTATCTTTAAATTTCCACAGTAAAATCCCATCATATTGTAAGATATGGTAGAGGGTGGTGTGTATGACACATCTGCATTGTAAACATATTGGTCCAATGGGAGATTTTATTTTTCTACCATTTAACATTTTTGAAAAAAATTCAATTTGTAGCCTAATGGGTGATATTTGGGTGTCTGTATCTTTAAATTTCCACACTAAAATCCCACCGTATTGTAAGATATGGTAGAGGGGGGTGTGTATGACACATCTGCATTGTAAACGTATTGGTCCAATGGGAGATTTCATGTCTGATCCATTTTGAAGTATTGCGAAAATGTCAATTTGTAGCCTAAGGGGTGATATTTGGGGCTCTGTATCTTTAAATTTAAACAGTAAAATCCCAACGTATTGTAAGATATGGTAGAGGGGGGTGTGTATGACACATCTGCATTGTAAACGTATTGGTCCAATGGGAGATTTCATGTCTGATCCATTTTGAAGTATTGCGAAAATCTCAGTTTGTAGCCTAAGGGTGATATTTGGGTGTCTGTATCTTTAAATTGCCACAGTAAAATCGCCCCATATAGTAAGATATGGTAGAGGGGGGTGTGGATGGCACATCTGCATTATAAACGTATTGGTCCAATGGGAGATTTTATTTTTCTCCCATTTAACATTTTTGAGAAAAATTCAATTTGTAGCCTAAGGGGTGATATTTGGGGCTCTGTATCTTTAAATTTCCACAGTAAAATCCCACTGTATTGTAAGATACGGTAGAGGGGGGTATGTATGGCACATCTGCATTGTAAACGTATTGGTCCAATGGGAGATTTTTAATGTCTGATCCATTTTGAAGTATTGCGAAAATGACCATTTGTAGACTAAGGGGTGATATTTGGGGCTCTGTATCTTTAAATTTCCACAATAAAATCCCACCGTATTGTAAGATATGGTAGAGGAGGGTGTGTATGGCACATCTGCATTGTAAACGTATTGGTCCAATGGGAGATTTTATTTTTCTCCCATTTAACATTTTTGAGAAAAATTCAATTTGTAGCCTAAGGGTGATATTTGGGGCTCTGTATCTTTAAATTTCCACAGTAAAATCCCAACGTATTGTAAGATATGGTAGAGGGGGGTGTGTATGACACATCTGCATTGTAAACGTATTGGTCCAATGGGAGATTTCATGTCTGATCCATTTTGAAGTATTGCGAAAATGACCATTTGTAGACTAAGGGGTGATATTTGGGGCTCTGTATCTTTAAATTTCCACAATAAAATCCCACCGTATAGCAAGATATGGTAGAGGGGGGTATGGATGGCACATCTGCATTGTAAACGTATTGGTCCAATGGGAGATTTCATTTCTGATCCATTTTGAAGTATTGCGAAAATGTCACTTTGTAGCCTAAGGGGTGATATTTGGGTGTCTGTATCTTTAAATTTCCACAGTAAAATCCCACCGTATTGTAAGATATGGTAGAGGGGGGTGTGTATGACACATCTGCATTGTAAACGTATTGGTCCAATGGGAGATTTCATGTCTGATCCATTTTGAAGTATTGCGAAAATCTCAGTTTGTAGCCTAAGGGTGATATTTGGGTGTCTGTATCTTTAAATTTCCACAGTAAAATCCCCCCATATAGTAAGATATGGTAGAGGGTGATGTGTATGACACATCTGCATTATAAACGTATTGGTCCAATGGGAGATTTTATTTTTCTCCCATTTAACATTTTTGAGAAAAATGTCAATTTGTAGCCTAAGGGGTGATATTTGGGGCTCTGTATCTTTAAATTTCCACAGTAAAATCCCACCGTATTGTAAGATATGGTAGAGGGGGGTGTGTATGACACATTTGTGTAATAATTATTTTGTAGGTTACAATCTGCTGTGCATTGTGTCAAATAATGTTTCCGTCTACAATTTCCAACACAAAAAAAACTTGTCTGATAGCATGACCACTAATTTGGAACTGTCTGATGGCTTCACTGCAGTCCATATACAGACACCTCCCCCCATATACAGACACCTCCCCCCATATACAGACATCTCCCCATATACAGACATCTCCCCCATATACAGACATCTCCCCCCATATACAGACATCTCCCCCCATATACAGACACCTCCCCCCATATACAGACACCTCCCCCCATATACAGACATCTCCCCCCATATACAGACATCTCCCCCATATACAGACATCTCCCCCATATACAGACATCCCCCCCATATACAGACATCTCCCCCGTATACAGACATCTCCCCCATATAAAGACACCTCCCCCCATATACAGACATCTCCCCCCCATATACAGACACCTCCCCCCCATATACAGACATCTCCCCCCATATACAGACACCTCCCCCATATACAGACATCTCCCCCATATACAGACATCTCCCCCATATACAGACATCTCCCCCCCATATACAGACCTCTCCCCCCATATACAGACACCCCCCCCCCCATATACAGACACCTCCCCCCATATACAGACACCTCCCCCCATATACAGACACCTCCCCCATATACAGACATCCCCCCCATATACAGACATCCCCCCCATATACAGACATCCCCCCCTTATACAGACATCCCCCCCTTATACAGACATCCCCCCCTTATACAGACATCTCCCCCCATATAAAGACACCCCCCCCCCATATACAGACATCTCCCCCCATATACAGACACCTCCCCTCCCATATACAGACACCTCCCCCCATATATAGACACCTCCCCCCATATACAGACACCTCCCCCCATATACAGACACCTCCCCCCATATACAGACATCCCCCTCCTTGGCAGAGATTGCAGAGAAAAACCCGGGAACAGACCTTCGCTGTAGAGCAGACACATTGGATGTGATGAGTTCTATCCACTTCCTGTACTTCTCTGTACCATGTGACCAAACAGTCACATGGTCTGTGACATCACCGTAATAAGAGATGTAAGCAAGTTTTACAGCTCTTACTATTGCATTGGTACGCTAGTGCTGTGGTTAGCTAACTGGGCTCTGATGGCTCAATGGGCTTGCTTCTGGGGGCGCTCCAGGTTCGAATCCTGGCCAATGCAACCAAAAAAATTTTTTTTTTTTTTATCAAGTTCCAGATAGCAGTTTGTAAAATGAAGCTTTAATTGCTATAATGCGCATTTATGAAAAGCGATCTTCATAAATGCGCATTATAGCAATTAAAGCTTCATTTTACAAAGTGCTTCACATCTATGGGGAGGTGTCTGTATATGGGGGGAGGTGTCTGTATATGGGGGGAGGTGTCTGTATATGGGGGGAGGTGTCTGTATATGGGGGGGAGGTGTCTGTATATGGGGGGGAGGTGTCTGTATATGGGGGGGAGGTGTCTGTATATGGGGGGGAGGTGTCTGTATATGGGGGGAGGTGTCTGTATATGGGGGGGAGATGTCTGTATATGGGGGGGGAGATGTCTGTATATGGGGGGGGAGATGTCTGTATATGGGGGGGGAGATGTCTGTATATGGGGGGGGGAGATGTCTGTATATGGGGGGGGGAGATGTCTGTATATGGGGGGGGGAGATGTCTGTATATGGGGGGGGGAGATGTCTGTATATGGGGGGGAAATGTCTGTATATGGGGGGGAGATGTCTGTATATGGGGGGGAAATGTCTGTATATGGGGGGAGGTGTCTGTATATGGGGGGAGGTGTCTGTATAT